>NW_015388203.1:0-83403 GCF_001527695.2 Protobothrops mucrosquamatus | reverse complement strand
CCATGTCATCAAAGCAAAAACAGAAAAGACCAGTCTAGATAGTAAAAACTTATTCAAGATAAGAAATAGTTTACCATATAAGAATTGGGTATAGCAAATTTATTATACAGTTGACTAGAAGAAAGAAGACATGACTGAGTTAGGAAGATATTACACTGGCATTTACGTAAGAAGCACAGATTCACAGTCAATAAAAATGACTAGGAACATAAAATTATAGGTAAAGACACTGAAAATGATAGAAGAAAAACTTTATGGAATATAACATGCCAGATGTTGCTGCTATTGAAAAGAACCATGTTTGGTAGACTGATGTAGCTATTCCAAGAGACAATAATGTTGAAGAAAAGGAATTGGAAAATATTAAAAATACCAACATTTATACATGGGTATTGTTAAAAATGGAATCACTATGTACTGTATGTTTACCATCTGATGACAAGGAAACTGACCAGCTGAGGAAGCAGTAATAGAAAGTTAGAGAATGCTTCATATGATTCTGTGAAGCAGGGAGGAAAGAAAATGTTTAGAGCCAAAAATGTTTTGTTTTGCCTACATTACAAAATGAGTAATGTAGCGGATTTTGCTCCACTAGTCATTGCTGACTATATGGGGGTGATTATCATCTCCGTTTCAAGGCCATTAAGCCAGCATGTCTGAAGACATTTCCGTGGTCATGTGGCCAGCATGATGTCATGGAGCACTGTTACCTTCCCACCGAAGTGGTACCTATTTATCTACTTGTATTTACATGCTAAATTGGCAGGAGCTGGAGCGAGAACAGGAGTTCACCCCATTCCATGACACTTGGGTCTCGATCTCAGACTGCCAGCTTTCCAGCCAACAAGCCCAGCATCTTAACCACTAAGCCACTATGCTACAATGTTTTTATACAAAAATATAGCATGCACAGCATTTAACACTATTTCCTATTCCTATAGAACTGTGGCTATATCTGCTTTGCTGCTAAAGATGTGGGCATCGTGTTTGCTTATGAATTTAAAGTTTAGGAAAACATTATTCCTTTGTTCAGCTGTTTCTGGTAATAATAATAATAAACTGAAGAAACAGTGGACCACCTAGTTATCTGCTTCAAGAAGATTGCACAGAATGACTACGAGAAACAGCAGGACAAAGTAGCAACAGTGGTGGTTTGGAATATCTGCAAGAAATATTATTTGTCTGCAAGAAGAACTGACGAGACCGCAATACAGACAAAGTAATAGAAAATAAAGAAGCTAAAGTGCTCAAAGAGTTTAGAATTCAAGTAAACACCTGCCATAAAACACCCCAAACTTAACAATTGTAGACAAAATACACCACCGTATAGTGGACATGGCAGTACATGTTGTAGACAGTAGGATAAAAGAGAAAGAACTGAAGAAATATCACAAAATAGAAAGACCTGCAAATAGAAGTGGAACAACTGTGACAAAAGAAGGCAAAGTAGTACCAACAGTAATAGGTACCTTGGGTGCAGCTGGAGCATTGACACTCACAAAAAAAAAAAAACCCAGTCAAGTGCAAAAAGCAGCATTATTTGAACAGCATACATTTTGCAACAATACTTTTAACATCATCAAACAAAATCTTCCCATCCCAGATCCTTGGAAAGGACTCGATAGATGGATAAAAACCAGTCTAAACATCTGGCTGGCTGTGCGATGAATTATAATTAGAAAAGTTTAAAGATTTCTTTGTAAGTATTTACATTTGGGCTTTATCGATTGAGATAGCAAATAGGCTTTTTTCATTAGTATGGGATGGAATCAAAAATAACACTGCGGGGCAATAATTTTTTGGGATGATTTAAAGTTTTATAAAAATAAAAAAATCAATAAGCAAATAAAGAACATTTAGAAAGACTCATTACTTTTGTTTTATAGAAAGCAAATATTTTAATTTACTTGTGAACAGACTAACAAGTTTACATTTGTATCCTGCCTGAAGAATATATCATTTCTCAGTTCATAGCAACAGCTGCTGGCAAGATCAATTAAAAGAAAAACATTCTGTCCCCATCGGCAGCAATTTCTAAAACTTGCTTCTACTTCCTGCAGCCTTGCATACTTCAGAATCTATTTCCAAGACAGAACTCTGTTTTTGCAATTTGCTTCTGGACTTAAACTGACAAGTTTTGTTTGTCTTCAAGTATAAGAATATATATATTTTTTAATTTCATCCAATAAAGCAAATTCCGATGAAGCGAAAAAAACTTATTGAGTACAGCAGGTGATCAGGTACATAAGCAATTATATTCCAGGATATACTTTATTTTTTTTCCTATAACATATGTTTCTTCTTCTTCTTGTGCCATATCCATTATCGGACGTTGGCGATCATGTTGGCCGATCCTGTTTTTATCAGCATAATATATGGTTAACTTTAAAAATCAATTTGCATGCAATGAACTGTATTAGCTATTAATCATCTTGATTTTAAAGAACCCCCTTAATTTATGTTCCTCTGATCAGACACTTCACCATTGCTGTTTCTAGCATGGTGGATAACATTGATACGTCTAAGATTCTCCCCTCACAGCTGCTTGAACTCTCCCATCCTCCAGTCAGGACAAAACTATGTTAACATAAATTGCATTGTCCCGATGGCTGATCTGTAATCTGGTACACTAATGGGGCTGGTATTGGCTCAGGACGAGCAAGGAAAGAGATTGGTGGATTCCCTGACTGTTTATCCCTCCCATCAGCAGGAAAAACAATCACCAATTGCTCTCCCAAATGTCACGGGGTGGGGTTGCTTGAATTTGTGCAGACATTTGGGATGGGGTGGGGTGGTTACTTTTGAAATAATCTGAATGTTTTTGGTTCTGTGCTGGATATTTGTCCCTTGGGCTATTTCTGAATATAGATAAATAGATACATAGGTTAAGGGCTCTTCTGAAAGACTGCTAGACCCTCCTCTATTCTATGGGAAGCAGCCTTCGGGATATGCAAAATGATGTAGAATTAGGTTGTGGAATTTTTGCTGAAAAAAATAAAAAAATGAACTGACGATCGATGGATTTGATAATTAGGGTAGATTATGGAAAGAAGCAAATTATAATGTAACCTTAAGTGTGTGTGTGTGAGTATAAATGTACTTATAACTGCTCTTAAGAAGATTGAAAGCTGCTTTGTTACTATTTATTACTATACTTTACTTTTTCCTTTTTTTCTTTTTCTTTCTCTTCTATTTCTTTTTCTTTATTTCTTTTTCACTTTCTCATTATTTTTCCCTTTTTTTTCTCATCTTCAGTCCAAAATTTATTTTGTTTTATTCTGTTGAAAACTTTTTTTAATAAAAATTATTTAAAAAACCCCAAAATGGTGTAGAATTAGACAAAATACTCTCTGATAGGTAATAAAAACCGTAAGGAGTATTTTCAGGCAAAAATCCTTGTGGACAGAAACAACTAAAACCTAGAATGTACTTCGATGGGATAAGTCAGAGAAGTTGGTTCTCTTTTCCAATTTAAATCAATTTCTTATGCAGCACAAAACCAGCTGTCTGAAGAAAAAAAGCTGCCAATTAAATTACAGGCCCAGCATAATTTCAAAAGTGTGCTAAACCTTTATTTAAAAACAGATCTAATATGAGTTAGAACAGGGGTAGGCAACCTTGGCTCTTTTATGACTCGTGGACTTCAACTCCCAGAATTCCTGAGCCAGCCATGCTGGCTCAGGAATTCTGGGAGTTGAAGTCCACGAGTCATAAAAGAGCCAAGGTTGCCTAGCCCTGAGTTAGAAGAATGCTACATCCCTGCATATAAGAAGCCACATAATGCCTTACGAGTATTTTTTGAAGTGCTGATCGGGCATTATTTGAGTAGATGTCTCTATAGACACGACATGTCTGGCCTTTTGTATTGCTCAATTTGAAATGGCCATGGAAGACAAAGTCCTGGAGAAGAAGAGGGAATGCCCATTGTATCATCACCAACACTGCCAGTGGAAATTATCTCCATAGAGATTCTCAATCATCCAGGTCATGGTTGTTCCAAAGGTGCTTTTCCAAAAGGCAACTGGACTTACTTATTTCTTTTCCTTGAAAATGTAGCGCTTCTAATCTTGGATGAGAAGTGAAACCTTTTCAAGAAAAAAACACCAAATAAATCCAGTTGCCTTTTGGAAAAGCACCTTTGGGACAGCGAAAGTGATTGTTGTTCTAATAGACTTGTTCAACTCATCATATATAAATTTTAATAAAGTATAGTTATTTTTTTCTGAATGCTTATTCTTGTGGTATGCTGCCCAGAACACATTGAGTTGGGCAGCTTTCTAAATGCTTGCAATGAATGAATGAATGAATGAATGAGATCACAGCAAACTTTATGTCTGAAGCAGGAAAATAATTATGTAAAACATAGTAATAAAAATAGCAATAAAATAGCAAAATGAAAATAATAAAATGAAAAGAATTGCCAGGGGGTGAGATGACATGATGTCATTTGTATTCTTAAAATGCGGAGAGGTTATCCTCCTGCTGTGGTTAGTAGGATGTGAAGATGAGCCTTAATCAGATCAGTGTGATCACAGCTATTATGTCAGATACCTTGTCTAATACAATATTTGTTTTGCTCATCGTTAGACCAAGGTAGATTTCTTTTTCTGACAAAATGTGGCTATGTGGAAAGCTGCTGTCTGGTTCTAAACTACACCTAGTCAGTTACTCCCTTTCTTTTCGATCCCCGTGTTTGCCATGGTTTTATCTTTCTCCACAACAGTCCAATATTTTGCACTTCCTGAGCTTGTTCAGTTTTATTGAGTTGTTTTGGGTTTTAATGAAATTAAATTAAGTTTAAGTGAATATCATTAATGTCTACGTAATAGTATTCTCATAAACTGGCTGATATCTATTCCTTTTGTATGGGTACGAGAGAATGTCACCTTCTGATGAGACAGTGATGGCGCACAGGAGCCCTGGTGGTGCCGTGGTTGAAGTGCAGTATTGGAGGCAAACTCTGCTCATAGCCTGCAGCTCAATCCTGGCAGGGCTCAAGATTAATTCAGTCTTCCATCCTTCTAAGGTCTGTAAAATGAGGACCCAGACTGTTGGGGGCAATATGCAGATAATGCTTACATTGTAAACTATCCAGAGAATGCTGTAAAGTGTTATGGGGTGGTACATAAGCCTAAATGCTAATGCTAAATGCTGTTGCTTTCTTTAGAAACCTTTTCATCTGCTCCCTCCTTCTTTAAAACTGTGAAATCTGTAGGGCTCCACCTTTACTAGATTTCAAGAAAGTTATTAAAACCTGCCTTTTCCATCAGAACCTGGTGATAGGTGTGTTGTGAAGTAATCCCACTAGGAACGTAGGATATAGATGTTTGTTTACGCTATAGATATTTGTTCCTGGCACAGAATTATGGATTATTGATTGTTATGTGTATGGTAAATTTAATTTTATAGAACAGGATATGTAACCTTCTTAAGGTTTGGTTATATGGGAGTATTATAGAAGCCCAGCAAAATAATGAAATAAACCTATGAACTTTGAGTTTCCGGTATTGTGATAGTTTCGGACAAGAGATACATCAAATTGTATAGCTTTACAAACATCCAGGAGAAAATGGACTCTTGCTTTGGTCCAGCAAGAGAGGGAGGCTTTAAAAAGGTAAGAAGATCTCCAGATGAACGCACTCTTACACGATGCCAAAGCTCAACATTTTTTATTGGCCTGAGACCAAGCTATTATTTTAGAAAGGCATTGAGGCATTGTGTACTCCCCACTGTTTGTTCAAAAGGCATTCCAAGGGGATTTGGGCTCTCTTGTTTCATGAGCCTCCACATTGTTGATGCTGACTGACGTTGAAGCACACCAGCTGGTCATGTCCATCACTGCAGCCAAGTCGGAGGATTCCTGCTTATACTTAGAACCCATGAGTCAGTGTCCGAGCAGAACTTTGCAACAAACCATGCTTTAAAACTAAGCAACCAAGAAGAAAAATGCCTATCTTTGGCTAAAGGGGACAAATACTCTCCCTCAACCGTCTCTGGATAAATCATGAAAGATTGGCTCAACATTCCTCTTATACAGATCTTCACCCTGGCAGCCTTCAGCTTGACAGAGAAGCTCCCTAAAGGTAGGTGTCAATAACGGGTCATCTCTTTGCTTTGCCACTGGTTATATACATTATTTTTGATCCTGTAGCAGCCCAGGCTCTGGGATAAATATATAAGCTCCTGGGATTCCTATTGATAAGCTCATTTTGTCTGTGAGTGCATCTGGAATTGTCTTTGGGGAATCACCATGGAAAAAGAGGAACTGAGGGACTGAACTCGTCTTGTTTGTACATACCGTATCCTTGCTAATGAGCAAGGAATTTCCCTATGTAGGTTTTTTGTTTATAGTATGTATCAAAAACAGTTTTTCAAATATAAATAGCCAGCAATGTTGAATGTTTATTTGGGAATAAATCCACTTAACACAGTTGGGACTTCTAAGTAAATATGTATAGATACAGAGATGCTTGAGGAATTTGAGTGAGGCAGATGCTTGTACGAAGTGACATAGTATATATCTCCTTGATTAATGTTCAGATTAGAATTTTGAGGATAGCTCTCTGCATTGTTGCTTGCAAGGAAGGCCCATTAAGGTCATGTTGCTGGCAACCAGGTGATTACAGCAAGCTCCTCTACAGATCAACTAAACCGGAAGTCTTGCTGGAATTTACTCCCAAATAAATTGGTATCCAGATTGCAGTTGAAATGATCAGTTGGCGTCTCCATTTCTTAAAAACTTTGCTGCTTTTTTCAACACTCAACCTACATCATAAATTGTATCTGGCCAATAAGTATGTCCAGAAATGTTTGCTGTAAGAAAAAAGAAGCAAACTGAAATTACTTTTATGGATTTTTTTTAAAGAACTTAAATACAGAATACGATGGAGCATATTTAATAACAGAATAACAGAGTCAGAAAGGACCTTGGACTTCTTCTAGTTCGGGGTCCCCAATCTCCAGTCGGTGGACCGGCACCGGTCCACAGAATAGCAGAAATTGGATTGTGCAAACAAGTGAAGCCCCATCCGTGGGATGTAGGCAGCACGCGAAACCACGTCCCCTCCAGTCCGTGGAAAAACCTCTCTCCATGGAACCAGTCCTAGTGCCCAAAGGGTTGGGGGCCGCTGTTCTAGTCTAACCCCCTGCTCAAGCAGGAAACCCTATAACATTTGCAGGACAAAATGATAATAACTCAGAAATATATACTTCTTCTCTGTTGTATGTAGGGACTTAGATGAAAAAAACATTCTCATTGTCTTTATATAGATTTAACAGTCACAGGTACAAAGATTGATTACAGCAATAGCAGCGATTAAACGATGAATTCCATCTGATTTCAATGTTTGTTTGTAAGAGATTTAAGGAGGCTGAAATATGAGTGATGATTAAGTACACAGTGCTAAATTCTTTGTTTGCTCTGCCTTCTATCAAACCGCTTTTCCTCTCATCAAATAGAAATTTAGGAATCTTGTATATATATTTGCTCTATAGTTTGAAACTTGAAATTTTGACTTACTGTGGACCAGAAAGGAAAATCTTCAAATCAGACCAGAGTGGTTTTCACTACTAGGAGCTGCAGTCTCATGAGAGTACTTACAAAGGAAGAGGGATACGAGAATAGTAGCATTTTGCAATATTGTGAATTTTGGGGGATTCTCATAACATGCCCATTGGTATGTGTCAAAATGAATACCAAATGCCAGGGACAACAGTCAATATCTTTTTAAAAATTGGTTTTTTTTTCCTTTTGGCAATTGTGTGTAGTATGTCATTTTCCACCAAGAACAAAATAATTTATAAATTCTTTGGATATCTATCAAACAGAATTATGTGATACGAAAACATTCCCATGCATTTTTAAGGCCATAACCAGAGTTACATTTATCTCTGCTAATGTAATACGTAATATATACAAAACTTCCAGGGATAAAGAAATTAGGTACGTGCAGTAGAATTAAAGTTCCATGCTTATATAAATATTGAAGAAAGTTGAAAGGCATTTCTTGTATCTTTTCAAACAGTTTATGTTAAGGGAGGTGATCATTACTTTGCTTGGCACTATCAAGTTTTTTGGCTGTGTCAGACTACATAGATAGCCTCCACTCGGATCTATAGTTGGTCATTGTAACATAGCAAACTATGATTTTTATCATCTGTCATGAAGCCAAATTACACTGAAATGTGATTCAGTGATTCATCCTGATCTCAATCTTTGCTATTAGAAAAATGGTGTTCCTGAGAAGCAATCATTTGTTCAGAATTTTATTTACTTACATAATTTGTATCCTGCCTTCCAAGCCATAAAGGGTTCAAAATAGCTTTAATTTTTTAAAATAAAAAATAACAGAAATAGTTACAACCTTTAAAATAGACTTTGAAACCATTGGAGAAATGAATTCAAATGGAAAAGGCGTAGCTACAAAAGGAGGATCTGGATTCCTTTCCCAGAAGAGAAAGAACTGTGAAAGAGTGTGATCCCCACTTTTCATATCTGGGGAACCACGTAGAAGGCCTGCCTTTCATATCTGCAGGACCTGGTCTCAGAAAATGATGGCATCTTTGAAAACCCCTTTTAATATCCAGAGATTACAATGATCTGAAATAGATTGTGTTTATTAAGATGCTTGGAATATTCAGAAATACTATACAAAGTGGAGAATCTTTGCCATGCTTCAGAATGAAAGAATAAGATCATGCACGAATAAATGCATTTATTTGAATAGCTTTGCTCTATATCTTGACTATTTTCCAGTCAAGTGGAATTGGTTTTGGATTTGTAAACATTTGCTTGGTCAAGCTGCAGGATCTAATGTGAAATTTATTCACTTTCTTATGCTGTCTTTTTTGGTCACAGCACCAATCATCACTACTTCTCTTGAAACAGTGGATGCATTGGTTGAAGAGGCAGCCACCTTTGTGTGTGTCGTAAAGTCTTTCCCCCAGGCAGAGATTACCTGGACACGCAATAACATTCCTATCAGGTATGAATTCAATGTACAAGAGACCACAGGCTGTGAGTATTCTCAAAAAAACATCAGTATTGGTCTCTACCATATTATTACATCCCATCTTATTTCTATTCACCAGTGCAGCATTTTATAAAGTGAATTCATGCATTATTTTTATAGGTGTATGATAAATATAAAACATATAATGGTATTTGGGAATGACATGGGAAGACAGGAGGAACAGCTGCAGACTAGACAATAGTCAGATAAGAAGCTTAGCTTGCAGAAATAATGTGGGCATGGCAAACATCTCAGAAGGGCCCCACCTTCTAAGACCAGTTATTTGGACTGTAAAGGCCGGACTGGGTTGGGGGGGAGGGAGAAATGTACATTCAGACTTGCAATTTTAAATAATGATGTATCTTAATATGTTCTCAGGTTTTTTGATACTAGATATGCCATACGAGAAAATGGGCAACTCCTAACTATTTTGAGTGTGGAAGACAGTGATGATGGGATATATTGTTGCACCGCAAACAACGGTGTAGGAATAGAAGCAGAAAGCTGTGGGGCATTACAAGTGAAAATGAGTAAGTATACCTATCCTTTTACGGAAGTAAAAGTCACTTTGAAGTTCAAGTGAGCTAGAAAACAAGGCAATATTTTATTTGAGCATTAATATTTTTATTTTGAATGAGTTTAAATTTAAGCAATGTACAAGCAAAGGAATAAATTATCAATACATATAACCCAATATCAACAGTAAAATGATACTGTCATGGATCCACCCCCGGACCTCTCTCCCAATGTGAATTCAGAGGAGGAGGATAAGTTTAAGTTGGCAACATCCCCATGGTCATGTGATCAAAATTCAGACACTTGGCAACTGACTCATATTTATGACGGTTGCAGTGTCCCAGGGTCATGTGATCACGTTTTGTAACCTGACAAGCAAAGTCAATGGGGAAGCCAGATTCACTTAACAGCCATATTATTAACTTAACAACTGCAGAGAATCATTTAATAATTATGGTAAGAAAGGTTGTAAAATGGAACAAAATTTACTTAAGAACTGTCTTACTTAGCAACAGAAATTTTGGGCTTCATTGTAGTTGTAAGCTGAGGAATGCCTTCCATTTACGACCACATCTGAATATCCATCACTGCAGTCATAAATCAAGTTGGACCTGATTTTGCGACAATTTTTATGTTAGTCATTAACCAAATCACACAGTTGTTAAGCAAATCACACCATCATTAAGTAAACCCAGTTTTCCTAATGGGCTTTTTTTGCTGAAAATAGTGATCACAAAACCTGATCACCTGAATGCAGGACACTGCATCCGATCTTAAATGTGAGCTAGTTGCCAACCCCCAGATTGCAATCACGTGACCACAGAGGTGGTATGACAGTTGTAAGTGCCAGTACAGGTTGTAAGTCACTTTTTCTACCTAGGCCATTGTAACTTTGAACTATTGTTAAACAAACATTTGTAAATAGAACACTACAGTACTTGTTATAAAGCAATTTATCTAATTTATCTAATCCTAACTCTACTGAATTTCAGTTGGTATCAAGTACCGGCTACTCATGAAGTTTTCCCAGCTTCATAAAGATCCTAAAAAAAAGAATTACATATAAATCTCAGGAGATCAGATTCCAAGCATAGCTCAATGAAGGCATTGATACCGTAGAGTAGGAGGAGCTAGATGGGAGAAAGTTCTGAAATGTAAGGTGGCCATTCTGAAACAAAAAAAACCTAGCAGAACCTGATTGCACGTTTTCTCTGAAAACAGAAAAATATGAATTGTAATCATGTTTTTCAATATATGGCCCAGAAGATCAATATTAGCAGTTTAAACTGGGACCGCTTCTGAAGTTTAGGCAACGTAAAAATTGGCTTCAGAGCAAGATTTAAACACTCTCGTTAAAATTTTAGAAAGAAAAATATCAAGTTTTATTTTGCTGTTCTACCAACATGCTTTTATTTGTGAAATCAATGCTAGCTTAAGTTTTTTGAGCAGTGGCAATATTAATGTTTTCCTCTCACCGGCCCATAAGTTGCAATCTTAGCTAACTTTTCCTGAATTTCCATGATCCCCCTACAACTACATATATTTTCCCTAAACATGGAGATAGTGTGAGTTCCCTGCTTCTACACTCCTTTGAAAAATCTTCCCTCCATCTCTTTATAGGCGCTTGGAAGATAGCAAGCTCTGTTGCTTTTCCATTGCTTTCTTAGAAGAGAGTATGAAAGTTGATGACAAAAATGGACCCATCATCTTGTAATAATATAATATGAGTTTAGCACAAGGGTGTCCAAACTTGGCAACTTTAAAACTTGTGGACTTCAACATGCTGGCTGGGGAATTCTGGGAGTTGAAGTCTACAAGTCTTAAAGTTGCTAAGGTTGGATACCCCTGTGCTAAAAATATGCTTTTTAGCATATTTGACTCTAGATTCTAGACTCCATTTCATTTTGATCTTTAAAATTGTAGAACCGAAAATAACCCGTCCACCTTCAAATCTGAAAATCATTGAAGGATTAAAGGCTGTTTTCCCATGCACTACAATGGGAAATCCCAAGCCTTCAGTTTCCTGGATCAAAGGAGAAAACGTGATAAAGGTGAGTACTGTATGTATTTAATTGCAACCTGCATCTTTTTGCAGAACTGGTCAGAGGAAAAATTATTGCATTAGTTGTTATTTCATAGAGAGGATGAGTAATTAAGGTACTAGACCACAAACCTAGAGTCTGTGAATTCTAGTCCAACCTTAGATGTGAAAACTGAGTGGGTGACTTTGATCCAGTTACTGCCTGTCAGTCCAAATCATTTTACTAAGGTGGCTGTTGTGGGGAAACTGGGAAGGACCATTATGTAAGCTGCCTCAAATTATACAAATGAAATAGGAATATAAATCAAATGAATAAATATATCCATCTGGGTCATAAGATATATTCTACCTCATTTCATCTGAAGCTTTATATTTTGTGGCAGGAAAATTCTCGGATTGCTATTCTTGAATCTGGCAGTTTAAGGATTCATAATGTGCAGAAGGAAGATGGTGGACATTACCGCTGTGTGGCAAAGAATAGTCTCGGGACAGCCTACTCTAAACCTGTAATTCTGGAAGTGGAAGGTGAGTGATTCATTTGGTCATGTGATCACTCAAAATACAGAATCTGCATTCATCTGATATCCGTACTGCAAATATATTTTTGCGAAGCGTTCAGGACAAAAATGGAAGTCTTTGAAACCCAGAGATCAGCTTTGAATGTATGAGTGAATAGAAACTAACAAGCAAATCTAATCAATGAGATTAATCTAATCAATCTAATGGCCTTCTTACCAAAGGTTTGTTCATCTGTCTGCAAGGAATTCATGTTGATGGCCAGTTCTGAAAAAATATACTTCTGAAAGAAATACATTTGGGAATTTATCTTATAACATTGCTTCCCATGGGATAATATTTATGGCTTTTCCAAGAATATTTGCCTACACATATGTGTGTGAGGTAATATATTTGGATAAATATTATACATTATTCTGAATGACAGGGCTGATGTCAGCTCTTGGTTTGTTCTAGTTCTGCTTCCAGGAATACTTAGATTTGTCTTTCTTAACTGGATGACTTCCAGAGATGTTGGATTTTAACTCCGGAAGTCTCAGCCAGCATGGCCATCAGTCATGCTGCAAGGAAGTTTTAGTCCATCATATCAGAAAGGCTTTAGCTCAGCAAAGGATGGCTTAAATCTTCCAACCAGCTATATTAATAATGTACCTCACGAATGACTTATCCACAATAGAAATGGGTATCACTAGCAGCATTGTATACATTGTATGGAACCATGCAATCTAAAACATAGTACAGAACCTCAGAGTCTGAAGATTTAGATATAACTGAGAAAAGCACAAGAAGAAGCATAGTACGACAACAACTGTGCTATTTAGGCATAAACTGTAAGTTGCCTGGAGTTGCCTCTGCAAGATGGGTGGCATAGAAGTCTAATAAATAAATAAAAAACTAGGTCCACACCAGCAGCTTTCAAACAACAGGATCTGGATTCTTCTCTGTTGAGTCTGTATGGACCTTTGTACACCAAAGCCAGGTATAAAATGATGAAATGCTCGGCTTGTTTCTAGCACCCTGATAGAGTTTATTTTGGGTGTAACTCTTGTGACTTAAAATGTATAAAGTTTCCCAGTGCTCCTTCCTTTTCTATTATTTACTTCCATAGACAGGATTATTGTTTTGGTTATTCCCGATGCATCCATTTATCCAGCAGAGTAAAACTAAGATCTCATTTTACTGAAAAGAACTTACTAGTACTTTTAGGCAAAATGGGTACAGCTGGAGCACCGTCCTTGGACTCTTCTATTTGTACAATCTCCTTCTGATCCGTGCTTTTTTTTTTTAAACAAATGAATTTTGTGCACTCAGCAGTTACTATGCAGTAATGCAGTCTCCTGTTCCGAATCCAAATGAGACTTCAGGTCTTCTCCTGTAATAGTTCCTATTTCAGATCTTTCCAGCAATACAGCCTGGAGAATTAAAGAGAAGGAAATTTATCTAAAGGCCACTGCTACATGATGAATAATAGCAACTGGGCTGAGTTTGTTTTTCTTAGCCAATAACTTTCAGGAGAGTTTTATTATAAACTTTTGTGGATTATCTTTGGTTCTTATTTATTTGAAGTCACTGGGGAAAAGCCATTAAAAAAAAAACTTTTAAGGCATCTTAGATTTAGTAGGACATGATTTTTCCTGAACTTTAGTCTATTTTATCTGATGCACAGATTCATTGGATGCACTTAAGAACTAAGCCAACAGGTAAGACATAACTTGAATCTACATTTGAGCTCCTTAAATGCATCATATAAGATCTAGCTTTAGCATCAAAAGAGCTTCCTTATACACTTCCTAGGGAAGGTAATTTGAACAGATCTTATCCTTGCATGAACTTGCCTTTTGGAATTTGCTGCGATATATTTTTCATATGTGGAAAATGAGTCATTTAGTACAGCAGATTTATATAGACACCGGACATTAACTGTTTTAGTGTTATTTATATTCCCCATTCTCACCACAGCCCCAAGTTAGAACATGTAGATCGTACTGTTTCTGCAGATTTCTTTTGGATTCACCCATGGAAAACATATCTCATATAAACTCTTTTTAACATTGACAAAGGAATTTTGAAAGCCTAGATAGTTAACAGAGGAATTTTCATTTTAAAAGGAATTCAAGCAGTCCATAAGGAAGGAGGGGCAGGCTGGACCTTAGAGGTTATCTACTCAGAAAAGTGTGCACCTTATTAGTCTTTGCAAGTCAGGAAGGGTTAAATAAACTCTGAGAATAAAACCCCAATATATCTTTTGTTGTTTTTCTTTCAAGACTAGAAGCAATTCTTCTTTTCCAGAAATATTTCCACAGATATAGCAAATGTTTCTGTTATTAGGGCTCATAATTCAGTTTAGAATTCGGCTTTCTGGGGTGATTGACACAAATAGTGATTAAGTATCCTTGTATAAAAAATTAAGTATTCAAAGAAATAATAAACTAAGGGAGATGAGCAATTTAAAAATAGGAAAAATGAATGAATGAATGAATGAATGAATGAATGAATGAATGAATGAATGAATGAATGAATGAATGAATGAATGCAGAAGTGAGATTTTGAGAAGAGCATTTGAGTTTCCGTGATACCAAACATTGTTTTCTTTCTAGTGTGGGGTAGATACAATTCTCTCTATAGAGGACCAACAATGATGGGAAATACTTTTGTTTTATTTTTTAAAGAACCTAAATCCAACATTGAACTCTTAGCTCAATGCTTGGGGTGTTTTTTGGAGTTCAGAAACTTCTGGGTGCTTTGGATTGGATCCATTTTCAACTATTTTGTGAGTGTGGGAAACTGCAAATTGTGAATATTTCACCAATAGCAGATCTCAGTTTACTAATGTTTTTGCTTTTTTTTTCCATTTAGTTTTTGCTCGAATTCTGAAGGCTCCTGAATCCTATAATGTCAGCTTTGGCTCTGTGGTAACTCTGCAGTGTGTAGCAACAGGCATCCCAACTCCCACCATAACATGGCTTGAAAATGGAAAAGCTGTAAGTATCTCTGCAATTCCTAAATTCTGATGATTAATCCTTTAACCAAATTCAGTTGGGCTTTGAAACAGGGTGAAACCAGCAGAGAAAAGTTGGAGGCTCTTGCAAAGCAGAGATGCAATATGGAAATGCAATTCACTATTCTTTCTGATGTGGCTGGACTTAATAATTTGGAATTTGATTTGAGTAACAAACTTCTCATGTGCAAACACCTCCATTTTGTCTCCCCACTTTGCTTATTCAGTACAGCTTTCCTGTATACGGTATACAGTATTTGGCATGTTGGAAAATGTGTTTAAGATAACTACAATAGCAGTCTTTGACAATAGCCCTTAACATCAGTTATTCTAGTTGCACAGCTCACTGAGGAAGATTGAGCAAATTTTGGCTGTCCTTGGCTAAATTCAGTGCTGTATAGCATATTGGATGGTATATTGTTTACATGGGAAAAGGCCAAGATTATGACATTTTGGCATCTCTAGGTAAGAATGAGAAAGGGTGTTTGATACTCTAAAGATCCTCTACAATCTCCAGAATTCTAGAGTTTTGCAACTTATACTGGTTTAGAAAACCCTGCTATCATAGATGCTTGGTACAAGCCGCAATGGTATCACATGTGTCATGAGATGACACAGTTGATATGAATTATTTGATCCAGTTGCATGAAGTAACTGACATAAATTACACAATTTGCATGGCAATGCCCTGATGCATGCCACCTTCCTCTCTGACCATGGTTGCCCGTGATTGCTGTGGACTTTTGGCTAACGGATACCTTTCTTGATGTCGCTGGGCTCTGACTTGGCTCTTATTATGACTTTGTTTATTTTTGGTAGGTCCTGTAAACACTACCAGTGCAATTATATATGAAGTAATGAGTTTGTTGTCTTCTATAAATGTAATATATGATTGGAGATTCAGGGCTCCAATTTCCAATCTTTGTATCATCCTTTTAAGCCTTGCCTATGGATAGAGGTTTATTTTGTAAGGTGTGTAGTTTCTTGGTCCCACCATGATTCTTGCTGTTATCAAGGTGCATATTTACCAGCGGACCCCAATCTTTTGGGCGCCAGGGACCAGTTCCATGGAGAGAAGTTTTTCTGCAGATGGGGGTGTGTGGTTTTGGGTGTTGCCTGGATCTCAGGCGTGTGTGGATGTGGCTCCGCTCACTTACATGGCCCAGTTCCTGGAGGGCCACGGACTGGTGCTGGTCTGCTGCCTGGGGTTTAGGGACTCCTGCCAGATACTATATGTTGCATGATGCCACATTATGTCTCAGATGCACTTGATTGATAAAAGTCGAAGCAAGAATCTGTATAGCTTTTTAAAATATCTGGCTAAAGCTTAATTTTTTCCCGCAAAGCCTTGCTCCATTAATCCTCCAGGACAAATTTTCCCAGTGGTGGGATTCAGCCAGTTCGCACCAGTTCGGCAGAACCGGTAGCTAATTTTTGTTGTCCAGGCCCAGAATGGACTTCCAGAAGCGGCATCCACACAGAGAACCGCTTGTTCACATATTTGAATCCCACCACTGAATTTTCCTCATCATGGATCAAGGTAGTCAAGTTCAACCTTGCCAAATTAGGCTTCTCTCCAGCCTCAATACTTAAAGCAGACTGCGACCAAGCAAAACAAACCTTGCGACAAAGGGTAGAGGACATTGAGAGACAAGCGGACTTAGGGATAGCTCCGTTGTTTCTGGCTCCAGACTCTATTAGATATGTTGTTACTCCCACCACTTATCTTAGCCAGTTGGAGTCAGCAAACCACCAGAAAGTATTTTTGCTCGCACGGTGCCATGCGCTTACATCGGCCGTCTTGTACGGCAAGTTTAAAAAGATACCATTGACTGAAAGACTCTGCTCCTATGGCTCAGGAGAGGTGGAGACCGTGGACACATACTCCTTTGATGCTCTTTCTATAGAGATATTCGAAAAAACCATATCCTTCCAATAATCGATAGGTATCCTGGCTGTTCTGACACTACATATCTCCATTAGCTGCTTAAGGACAAAGAGGCTATGATTACGGCACAGGTGGCTAGATTCTATGCAGCAGCATTGGGGATTCGTCGGAAACATAAATAAGATAAATATTATTTTTAGATCTTTTTAATAATTTTTTTATTTTAAAATTAATGTTATATGTGTTCTTATTCATCATTAGATCATGCTCAGTGCATGTATGTATGTATGTATGTATGTATCTATGTATGTAGCCTTCAATTGGATATTTTATTGTTTCTGGCCATATGGCTGTAATAAATGGATTTGATTTGATTTCATTTATTTGGGCACTGAAAAACTGGGAAGCTACAGGATTATAAAGCAATGTGTGTGTATGTGAACAAAACCCAAATATTGCACATTTTTTATCAATATGTATATTACAAATTGTTCATTTTAGCCTACATGGGCTCTCCTACTTAAATTAAACACAATAACTTTTGAAGAACAATTAAGCTAACAAAAAGGATGAAATTTGCCCCTGGGTAAGATAGATGCCATGAATCTTATGTGTAAATATATATTATTTTTACTTCAGGTGCTCATACATGAGTGCCATTTATTGTATAGGCCAAAAGGCATCACCTCTGTACAACTGGACACAAACTTGGGAAAACCCTGATGTTTGCGAACAGAAACACAATCTCACCTGCACATCCAAAATGCCAAAGGTGAAGAACGAAGGACTTCCCACCCAGAATTCTGATAAGACCTGATTGTGTTCAGTATCCACAGACTTCAGTTTCTGGATGGCTTTTAATTTTGAAATGCCCATGATCTTCTAGTTCAGTTTATTTTTATTAGTGAATTTAAAACATTAATCTATGTCCACAGGAAAACGTATGAATTTCACATAATGGATGAACCAGGTCAGTCAGTTGCAGTTCAGTACTGCAACTAAGTAACTTGGTTCACTCTTCCTGTGAAATTATGGTTTACTTGAACTTGGATTATTGTGTAAACCACAATACTGGGATGGTTTGGCACCATATGCTAAGCCACAAGCAACCAAATCATGTTGCAGTTTTGCATAATAAGTGAGTGCTAACTCTGAAAAAATGGCAGTCTCTTACAAAGTGTTTGCCCTAACACTGTCAAACACCTTGAATTACTTATAGAATTATTATTAGATAATAATTCTAATAATTAAATAATCATTATCTTTTTCATGGATTTCTAATGGTTCTTGGACTATGAGTCATGGGATTTCTGCAAACAGTTGCAAAGTGCAGCCTGACAGTCTCCAAATTCAAACAGAAAAACTGTCATCTTAGAAAAGCTAAAAATACAGTTTTTTAACAGTGTGCAACCATTTTTTCATTGGTTTCCATAAAGCAAATGGCAAGCTGCAATATCTAACTCCCTTTCAAGCTGTTTTAAAATCAGCTGTGCCAGGGATTCCTTTACCTAAGGCAGACTTGATGAGAGATTGCCCATAAACTGAAACTGTTTGCAATCTTCCCTAACTTATTTTCCAACGCTCTGTGAGTTCATTCAGTGAACGTGGCAAGGAGAGCTTTCTGAGCTGTGTGGTCCAGGCAGAATGAACTGTTCTGACTCACCCTTCAGATTCTCATATTTCTTCTAATAAAAAGCCTTTACCCAGAGCAGAGTATCATAAACATATCAACTTTCTTCAAGTCCTAGAAGCAGCCTTGTTACTGGATTCAAAAAACCAAAACGAAATTTAAAGAGGAGAAAATAGAAAGAGTTGCAGTAAACTTATTGAGCAATGAAGCTTAATGAGGCCACATGCTATTTTAATTGATAAAGCTTCTATCTTCATGTAGGATCCCAAAAAACCCCTCTATGTAACGTTTAACGTAAACATTTAAATATTTGGGAAAAAGTTCAGGCTAAGACCCAGAACCTGAAGCATAATCCTGAATAGACTTTGTGTGAACCATCAGACTGTGTGGCAAGTATATGTTTATTGTGTTGTGCCAATTCAGAAAATGGAGTTAATTGAGTAACTCATGCGTAAGCTAATTGTGGCTAACCAAGTCTATTTATTTTGGTTTATTTAGCTTACAGTACCTGCACAGCTATATCAGTTTTACAGGACTGGGCTATGTATGTGAGCCAACCAATAAAAAAGGCATATATAATTTTAAAAATTGCAAAACTCCCCAATAAAGATAGATAGATGCACTCCCACATACTCTAAAAATCTAAAAGCCTACTGAAATAAAATCCTCCTTCCTCCCTTGTCTCCCTAGTATAAAAATACACATTTGCTCAGCTGCAAGTGTATGAATAGTCTCTTTGCAGAGATATCTATTAATTCCATGTGGGAAAGCAGTTTCGCTTGGGAATAT
This sequence comes from Protobothrops mucrosquamatus, assembly GCF_001527695.2. Lineage (NCBI taxonomy): Eukaryota > Metazoa > Chordata > Lepidosauria > Squamata > Viperidae > Protobothrops > Protobothrops mucrosquamatus. Next base: position 64,014 of record NW_015388203.1, on the reverse strand, counting down.
TATTTAATCTGATGTGTTACCTCAGTCATTACAGCACCTGGATGAACTGAAGGAAAACTGAGTTCATGCCTTGAGGAAATTACTTCTACACTCCAGCAGGAATGGTTTTGGCACTGTTAAATCCAAAAATGATTTCTGCAGGAAGATATTCAATGATTACATATTTTATTCAGAATGAAGTGAAATGTTTCAGCAAAAATGGAAAAAGCAACTCAATCACCTTGGGATTTATTTAACTGACATAATAGGCATTTTTTTCATGACTTTACTTTTGATATTTTTTTTTTAAATTTTAGCATGGGGGGCATATTAATGTAGGAATTACAATACTCTAATATGTAATTAAAGGAGTGTGTGTGTGTGCAGATATTCATGCCAGTCAGAGTAAATCATTGAACAGAAGTGCTAAATTATTAGCCCTTTTACATCTCTATTCTTATTCAATCAAGTATTGGGGGAAATGACATTTTTAGGGAAAATATTTTCATATTAGTTCATTTATTACACATTCAACACCATCAAACATTTTAAGTTTAAAGCTTTATGTTTAATCTTAAAAGCAACATTATCTCTTGGCTCCACTGCATCTAGAAAAAGGTACAAATTTCAGACAAATTAAATCTTTTGTGATTCTGTAAGGGTTAGGACGAAGCTAAGCAACTTGTTATTCTTTCTTCAATAATTTTAGTTCTATTATATGAGATAAAAATGCCAAACAGACAACTTTTATGTTCCTTGATTAATCCCATTTCCCAAGATTCTTTGGTTTTAAGCTTTCACATTAAGGTTCAGATTCCTGACCTAATTGTCTCCAGGCTTCAAAATTCAATCCCTCCAGATCTCTTGTGAGATGGTGTTCTCGTTTCAAATCCTATTAGATTTTGGTCATTACGTGCAAGATCACCAAACTTGCATGAGATTTGGCAAATCTGTGAGTTGTGATAGGGTGGTTTTTTTTTTTAATTGTGTGTGGGGGTGCATGTATATGTGCTTTCAAATCAGCCTTAATTCCTGGGACTATATGGAAAAGCCTATGCAGTTTTCTTGGCAATGGTTTCTTATTTCTTTCTTCCTAGAGCTGAGAGACCCTGACTGGCTAAGGGTCACCCAGGTGCCTTCCACGTTGAAGGCCAGATTAGGACTTCTGTCTCACTGCTGTGGGAAGTCAGAGCCCCAGAGAAGGAAATATTAAAAAGGGGAGAAAAATATATTTCCTCAAAAGTATTTTAAAAAGCAGAAACCAACTTTGGCTCCAAATCTCTCTGCCCCAAGCAAGATCTAGCCCCATACAAATGCAGATGTAAAACCATCAGAAAGTTGAAGCTAGAGCAATCAAGAAGACAAAGAGAAAATCTGCATGCCCCACCCAAACTCTAGGAGTCATTAGCCCCATCACCTGGGAAGCAGGATATGATACTAGGATTAAACCACAGATATCAAGGTCTAGAAAAACACTCAGAAATAGCCTCAAAGTTCATGCCACAGGAACAGGAAACTATTCCAAACAGGGCTAGAGAGGGTATAAAAACCTACTACCCATGTGCTCACTCTTTTTCTTCTCCTCTGCTCCTTCTTGCAAGGACCATCTTTCTGCTTCAATAAACTGTAAACTTCTTCCCAAAGCAGTCGCCATGTTGCTTATTTATCCCCGGCTTGGATGAACCAGGATGAAGACTTTACTTCTATCACTGCTTAATTACTAGATCAAATTCTCCTGGTCTATAGTAGTAGTAGTAATAGTTTTGGAGTGAGGTTGCTATATTAAAAAAAACAATGTACAACCATTCTTTTTTCTCTATTGATCTTGAAAAAAGTATAAGAGCATTGGGAAACATTGAAAATTACCAAGGTAACAGTTAAGAGTAGCAGAGCTGGAAAGGACCTCGGAGGTCATCTAGTCCAAACCATTGCTCTCGCAGGAGACTATACTATTTCTGTCCAGTCTTTTCTCAAAAACCTCCAGTGATGAAGTACTTACTGCTTCAGAAGGCAAGCTGTTCTCACTGTTAGGAATTTTCTCCTTAGTTCTAGGTTGCTTCTCCCACAGGTTAGTTTCTATTGTGATTGCTCTGGATCTCCTATACCAGCAATGGCGAACCTTTTAGAGACCGAGTGCCCAAACTGCAACCCAAAAACCACTTATGCATCGTCGGGTGTTGGCTGGGTGTGGCCCATTGGGTGGGTGTGGCCAATTGGGTGGGTGTGGCCCATTGGGTGGGCGTGGCTGCGGTGGTAACGGCAGACTGGGTGGGACTAAAAAGTTCAATCAATCAATTCCAACTTTGCAAGATCTTTTTTTTCCCCACGAGAAGTTGAAATTGACTGATTGATTGAACCTTTTTTTTTTTTGCACACGGCGGCAGAGGCCTAAAGCGAAAAGGTTTTATAAAACCCAGCTGAAGGCCTAGGACTGGGGTGACGGCACGTGTGCCCACAGAGAGAGCTCTGAGTGCCGCCTCTGGCACCGTGCCATAGGTTCGCCACCACTGTCCTATATATTTCCCTAAACATGGCAAGACAAGTGCGTCATCAAATAATAGTTTTACAGAACCATGACATTTAAACCTTTTTAAACTTGAAAGACCAATGTGTTGGAGAGATGAGACACAGGTTTCATAAAATAAATAGATACATAACTGTGATTCCTATCCTATCGTCAATGAATACATATGCTTTAATTATATTGTGAGTGGGCCATTTTGCTTTAATTGCATTCATGCTGAAACGATGCACACTTATCAGTCTCCCTGAATTTACTCAAATGTAATTCTGATTGAACATACGTAGAACTGCCTTATGAATCCCCTCAGCTGTTGAAATAGTTTCTTAATGGAACTACAGGTAGTCCTTGACTTACAATGGTTCATTTAGTGACTGTTAGCAGTTACAACAGCACCGAAAAAGTGACTTATGACCATTTTTTCACATTTGTGACCGTTGCAGCATCCCCATGGTCACATGATCAAAATTCAAACGCTTGGGAACTGACTCACATTTATGACGGTTGCCGTGTCCCGGGGTCATGTGATCACCTTTTGCGACCTTCTGACATGCAAAGTCAATGGGGAAGCCAGGTTCACTTAACATCCGTGTTACTAATTTAACAACTGCAGTGATTCACTTAAACAACTGTGGCAAGAAAGATTATAAAAGGGGTTAAATTTCACTTAACAAGTGTCTCACTTAGCAACAAAAAATTGGGGCTCAATTGTGGTCATAAGTCGAGGATTACCTGTATTCCAAGGGATGGGGATACACAAAATGATTAATGTTCTATCTCCAGGACTATGCAGGAGATCACATTCCCAGTTTCTCGTTTCTCTCTTTACTTTAGGTGTCAGCAGGATCCATAGTAGAAACAGTAGAAGACAAAATGATTGATTCACGGCTGCAGGTTTATGTCACTCGTCCAGGTTTATTCACCTGTATAGCCACCAACAAGCACAGTGAGACTTATGGCACTGCAAAAGCTGCAGCAACTATTAATGTTTCAGGTATGCGTTGGGGGGGGGGAAGCTTCTCTTGAAGGATTAGATGACATTTAACTCCAGCCTAGGATTTTATTCGTGTTCAGAAACCTCGTAGAATGTGAAAGGCACACAAATGTGAGAGGCGTTAGCTTCCTTGTAATTTCCTCCAGGATAAACATAATTTTGAGAATTGGTTTTGTTCCTGGCTGTTTCCCCCTGTAATATATTTCAGATATTGGCACAACTTTAGCTACCTACATGCTTGCTGCCATCTTCATTACACTCTCCTAAAGACCACTTTGTAAATTCATCCAGAGGAAGGAAGCAAGGAAGGGTGATGAAGTGTTATATTAATATCCCCTAATGGCCATGCGGAAATAGTTCAGTGAGCTTTTATCATCTTGAGTATAATATTTACAGTATGTTGGTAGTATGTTGGTCTCCAAGGAAAACAGAACTCCAAAATATTCTTCATTCACTAGGACCATGTACATAACTCTTTGAGGATGGAAAATCATGGCGAACTTAGTCTGATTTCTTTTTAATGTGATGCTCTCATAAAAGATGATGGAATGGAATGGTGATTTGCAGCCCTACCACACTGGGGAGACTTTAATGAAATCCATTCCTCCATGCAAATCTAAACCATGTGGTAGCTTTTCATGTATGTCATACTTCAAAAAGCTTTTCAATATTTCTTCCCCATTATCATATTTTGCTCTCTTCCAGCTTTAACCACTAGGATAATTAATTTTCTGCATTTCTGCTCCAGTGGAGCCTCATTTGTTTTTTTGTGGCTGCTTTATCAAATTATCCTTACATTTGTTTTGGGCTGTGTTTGCAGTGTATGGTTTCTGACAGCTACTAAAAAAAAAGGAAAATGTGATCAAGTACTTTCAAACTTATTTCTATTCATAAATATATTAATATATTTTTTTAGAACAATGCAAATTGCACTGACAATTTCCTTGTCTCTCCCCAACTCAACTCTTTGTTTCAATGAACTTTCTGCCTGTTCCTGTAGAATGGAGGTAAGAAAAATCTTGGCATAATTATTACTAATACTGTGTGAGAAATGTATGTAATCACTTGGAAAACTTTTTTTTTGTTTGCCCAAGATGAAAATGGGTGCTTGCCAAGAACAGTTGTGCTCTTTTACTTTCAATTAAGTCTATTTAAAATACAGATCACAATATTTTCTTGGTTCACTTCTTTCTTTTTTTGCAAAAAGCAGCTTGTGATGGAGGATTTTGGTGTATGGCAGAATTTAATCAAGAAACAAACCTGTGGAGTAATGGAATATTGATAAAGCTAACAATGTAATAGCTTAATGTAAAGTAATATTAATAGTATCGTTTAAACAGGGAAGTTATATCATGAAAAAAAAAGAAATATTGATAAAGCTACAGGATAAATATATATCTTATAGTATATCAACCTGTCAAGTAACTTTAAGTTGTTTAAACGTCACAATTTAACATTATAATACAAATTAATTTCTGTTTTACCTTAATTGTTATAGCAATTAATTACCTTGCATGTGTGCTTCAGAAATACAAATAAATGATATTGGTTGAAAATTCAAGGGTCGGCTTATCAGTGGATGGGCTTATCTGTGAATATATATGGGATATCCAGTTACTTTAAAAAAGTTGAAGAAAAAACCTCAATTAAAAACCTATTTAATTGAGGATAAGTCCATCTGCAGATAAGCCAAACCCAATTTTTAGGATGTATTTAAGTAGCTAAAATTCTTAGCTTATCCTCAAGTATATACAGTACGACTAATTTGGGTGTAATCTAGTCATAGTAAATATTGAGGTCAGTTTCAATAAGGCTATGAAAGAATAGTTATTAAAAATAAAATTTATCATTCATCTTAGGCTCGTGTATATAGAAATATACACTCAGAGGCTCCCTTTTTGGGGGGGCTAGTTCATTCATAAAATGGCTGCCATTTGGGAATGGCTTTTCCTGTTTATTAACTGTATAGTATATTGAATGAGCTCCGTTAAAAAAGACAACTGATGGGATGTAGTCCTCGACTTACAACCATTCATTGGGTGATTGTTTGAAGTTACAAGGGCACAGAAAAAAGTGACTTATATGTTTTTTACACTTACGACCATTGCAGCATCCCCATGGTCACGTGATCAAAATCCGGACACTTAGCAACTCATCTGTATTTATGTGATCCCCTTTTGAGAACTTCTGACAAGCAAAGTCAACAGGGAAGCCAGATTCACTTAAAAATTGTGTTTCTGACTTAACAACTGCAGTGATTCCCTTAACAACTTTGGCAAGAAAGGTCGTAGAATGGGGTAAAATTGAGTTGAGAACTACCTGGTCTCACTTTTGGTCCCCAGAATGTTCACTGCATTGAAGGCAATAAAGTTGATGCTAGAAATTAGTATTTTGCTTGACCGTTTGTACGTTTCCTGTGTGTGTGTGTGTGTGTGTGTGTGTGTGTATGTGTGTGTGTGTGTGTGTGTGTGTGTATAATGTATGTATATGCATACATACATTAATATATTTTATGCATTTTAAAAATATTGTTTAAAAATTTATTCAAGTTGGGGCAGAAAGCCGAGCTGGTGCTATGGAACGCCAAACATTTTGGAGCATTTGCAATTTAATAAAAGTTAAAACCAGAGCCTGAAGAGGCATAATAATAAATGCAAGTTTACTGGAAATAAGGCTGATCTTGAGAGAGACAGGATACAAATATAAAACATACACAAAATAAATATATTGTATCATCCTCAACTTTTTTATTATGCCACTAGAAAAAATTAATTGTGAGTGATATTCCAATAGAAGCAAGATTAGGACAGAGATTTTAAGTCATTCAAAAGTGAAGAGAGAGAGAGAGAGAGAGAGAGAGAGAGAGAGAGAGAGAGAGAGAGAGAGAGAGAGAGAGAGAGGATGCTAATTGCCCCACAAATTGCCTCAGAAACAAAGTCTCTTGAATGGAGACTTTGTGTTCACTAAAACAGACAAATCTTGCTGGATATATACATTTCCTAGACCTTATTACATTCTAATTTTATAACAACAAAATTACAAAGTACTCCCTGTCAAAGCTATTAGAATGAATCATATGCCTAATTTTCAGAAACCATGTAATTTGATGAATTAAAGTTGATTGGATCTATTCCATTAAACACATTTGGGGGAATCTGTTTGCAGGCATATTCAGCAATTGAATAGAATAGATACCAATATGTTATGTGTTCTGCTGGTAAGATATTTCTTTCCTCTCCCAAAAACCCCAAGCCGTGTTTCCAAAAGTATCTAACAAAATTGCAAAGTTTAGTGAAATATAATTCGAATTACAAAAAGTCTTGAAATTTTGGAATATAGCTTCGATAAGAAAGTAGTTTAATCATCTTTGTATTTTCTGATTTTTTTTAGCTTTTTGCTTTGAAAGACCAAAAGTGGGTTTTAGTTTTGTGCACAAGAAAGTAAACTCATTATCAGAGGAACTGAAAATAATGGCCCTATAGACTAAAATGAGTTTTCCAAAAAGTATTGGAACAGCTTATTATTGCCATTTTTAATTTATTTCACACTCAATTACCCAGATTAGTTTAATTATTCGATATTGTCTTATTTCATTGAGGTAGTTCTCTTATAACTCTCTTTTGTTAATTATTAGGCATTTTAATGTTTTTATATTTACCATAACCATGTTAACTGTTACAGATGTTTTTATTGATTGCTTTGTAAACAATCAGCCTATATTCAGTGTTATCAAAATAGGACAAACAAACAAATTATGGCTGGATTGTACTGGCAATGGGCTAAGCAGAAAATGCACATCTGGCTAGAAACTGGATAATTTTACTGAAACTTACTGATATATGCATAACCTCCTGGTGGTCCTCATCCACAAGTTGGTAAACACTGGAAACAGAGTATCAGAAATACCAGATGTTTGCCAAGTTTATAGGCCAACGTTGAATAATAGCTGCAACTAAAGAAAAAAAAAGAGAATAAATACAAACAAAAGCAAAAATTGAGATCCAGTCTCTAAGCTTTTTCTTCCTGGCATAAACAGAGCATGCCAAAAATGTGTAGTCTTGACAGCATTTTCCAGGATCCATTCTTCGTATAACAAAAATATTCCATGAAGGATAATAGGTCGTGGCAAGATAGCAGCCAAATCGGTCAACCAAATTCCCACAGTTGGAAATGCAGGTGAGAAGGCCTTTGAGCAATGTTCATATGACCTGTGATTGACACATAGTGTGCTGGTCAAGGCCATCCTTTTATTTTGTTATTGCTTTTAGAGGGATTGGAAGCAACCTCTTGAAGGCACCCATCGGGTTTTTTTTCTGCCAGTCTAGATTCCTTTGGCAAGAAACCCAGATATGCCTTCTTATAGAATTTGCGTTGTTTCTAGAGCTTAAGAGTGTCAACTACATCCAAAGAATTGGTTACTTTCTGTCAACAGCATTTTTAGCATTGTAGTTTTATTAAGGCTGTAGAAACATGGAGCCAAATTAGGGTACACAATCTGGAAAAGGAAGCAGCAAATTCAGAAACAACGGCAGACCAAAAAAACATTGCTAATCTGCATGGACCTAATAATGAACAAACTTTGCCTGCTAGATGGATGAATAATCTGATTCAGTTCAAAGTGATTAACTTTACAGATAAGCAATTTTGGGGGGGCTGGTGTTGGTGGTGGTGGGGTTAACATTCAATTACTTTTGTTTACCGAAAGTAATATGTTATGAGCCCCATCTGGCTAGGTGACAAAGGCAAGCTTTCAGATCAATATTTTTCTTTTTCTTGTTATTGAAGGGAGTCTTTTGATTTACATTTGGTTTAAATTAAATTGGTTTCAATTTGGATATCTATTGGTAATTAAAAAATGCTATTCAAATCTCCCAATGGGGCCTCAAAAGAGCAATTTCCCCATGTAATATAAAGGCTGATAAGAGCAAGCAGAAAATCAACTGGTCGCAGTCAAATCTGCAGTGGGACGGTATAAATTCAGACTTGATTTCATAATGTTTTTTCCTCATTATTTAAAGCAAAGCCTAAATCAATCTACTTTTCACATTTCATAAATAAATAAGGAGATTGAGAAAGATAGCACATCGTTCTCACATCCCCTCTATTCAAGAGAAAGGGATAAAAAAATATAGACCGGTCTATCCGCTTGCCTTCTGGCCTATGAGACCTGAGGTGAAGCTGTATTTTCACTGTTCTCAACAAGGATCCCATAACTTTCAGGTGTGGAAGACATGAAGCTGGTTCCCTGAGAGACAGTCGGGAAGGCAAAACTCCCCTTCTCTACGGGACTGGGACAGAAGGGAAAATGAGCAGTGGCCCAGAATCTACCCCACTCTCTGTGCCGAGAAAGAGGCCAGGGATGTCTGCAGGAGGGGGCCAAAATCAGCAAGGTGGTAGAAAGAATAGTGATGCCCCTTTTGCTTGCAGTGACATTGCACACACTTTCAAAAAGGGCTTGCATTGCCCCATTCGGTCCACCATTCCTCCAATTTTGATACCCCTCCCCAACACTATAAATGCTCAGCTCCACCCCAATAAAAGGGATTACAAGGTCATAAAAAGAAAGAAAAAATCTTAAGAAGACAGTCCACAACCAGTCCACATAAAATAATAAAGTCCACCCCCTAAAGGGATACCATTAACATATAACAATATATACTTACAGAGGACAGCCGTCTAATAGGCATCTGCTAACAATTCTTAAATGTGTAATACCTATATACCATTAGTCTGTTATTTTGACCAAAAGATACTTCTCTGATAGCAACGTGCCTTGAAATGAATTAGACTGGCCCTAAAAACAAGACTAAACTATTAGCTGACTAGATAAATACTCAGATAGGCAAAATTCAAGGACATAAACCCAGGGCCTGCTCCTACTCAAAGGAAGCACTAGACTAATGAGGCCTGAGCTTATTCAATAACCTTAAGGACCCACTTAGAGGAAAACAGTAACAAACTGCGGATGCAGACAATGAACAGGCTGCTTATAGCATCCCCAGAGATTTGGCCGGCAAATTTGAATTCTGAATTCTGAACAGGAGCCTTGTTTTTAAGCGTTGAAGATGTCCTCCTACGTGTTGCTGCAAGCCCTGCTAGTTCCCTTCATTCAGAAGCCTGTCTTTGACACAATGAAGGCTAGGAGCGGAGCTTATAAGACTACTGGCAGCATCTCTGTATATCATTCATAAAATCAGAGTGGAAAAGACTTGAAGAAATAGGACTCCTGGCTGGCCCTGCTATATCCGCAGGGTTGCTGCACAGCGATCAAGTTACAGTCATCATTAATCACTTCCTTTCCTTCAAACTTGAGCTGAGGGAAAAAGCCATCCAGTTCCGGATGGTGGGCAAAAAAAGCGGTAGAACTAAAGATGCAAGTTAAGTTGCAACGCTGAGAAAGAATTCTAAAACGGAGAAAGCTGACCGGCATTCTTGCAGCTGGAATTCATCTATAAATATGGAGTGTTTGGAAATGCTCGTCATCTTGTCAAAAGCAGGCAACTCATTTTCCTCCAGGCGGACGGATTGGTGAATGTGAAAGGTTCTGCAAAGGTGCAGTTAGCTGGCATTTCCAAATATTTAGAATGGATATAAATTGGACTCTGTGACCTTTGAGTAAAGCTTCATAAAATAATTGTGGCTGAGCAGTCCTGTATGTGTTTCGTATGAAGGGAGCTGAGTGGTCTGGAGGAAGAAGAATAGCCTTTGTTTTATTGTGTACTGTCAGAGTCAACTTGTGCAAGAATGGGCAGCCATATAATTTTTGATAAATCTATAAATAAGTCTCTGCCGTGAAAGGGTTACCGTTAGGATGGATGTGCAAGTGCATTTAACAAGACATTGTAGGCTAATGATTTTTGTGCACTTGCCTGTAAAGCAACTGTGGAACAAAAAACAGTCCTCAACATTATAAATGCCTTAAGGACCTGGCTTTTCTCCCAAACGTTGAGGGATTAAATGATATATTTGCAGGCATGGGCGCCAGGTTTTCATTTTTATTGTTTTTTAAATGTTTTATCTTTTAATTGAGTGCGTTTTACAGTTTTTTAAAAATGATTTTATTGGAAGCCGCCCAGAGTTGTCTGGAAGATGGGTGGCTACATAGATGCTTTAAAAAAATAAAATAAAAGTGAAATATTGGCAGAAATGCCTTGGTTTGCCATCTGTGTCTAACATCACATTGGTAATCATGATTTGCCAGAGTCAAATGGATTCCTTGGAACAGTAATTTCCTTTAGTAATTAGCCACTATGGGCAGTCCCCCATTTTGAACTGAGTAAATTTGCAATCCTTGAGCAAGACACATGGGGATAGGGGTATAAAAAGCAGTCAAGATGGTAGTTGTGGCCTTGCAATCAAAGACCTGTCCTTTTTGCAACAAGCATAAAAATAGGGTCACTTTTTTCAGTGCCATTGTAACTTTAAATTGTCATTAAAGGAACTGTTGTAAGTTGAGGACTACAAGTATAGACCTGAGACTCACTGCTTTTTGCTTGAGGCAGGATTAGAATACAGTCTCCCAGTTTTTAGCCTGATGCCTTAAACCAGTGATGGCGAACCTTTTAGACACCGAGTGCCCAAAAACCGCCCTGTCCCCCGCCCTGCCCTGCCCTGCCTTGCCCACTCCACCCCCACCCTGCCTGCCCGCAGGGCCACCCACCGCCTTCACGGCCTACCGCAGCAGATCGCCCAGGCAACCCTGCAGCACCATGGCAGCCACACCCTCCACCCATACCCTACACATCATCTGCGTGTGACGGGACGCAAGGGTGGAGTCTTGTCCCTGCTGCCTGGATGACATGTCTTTGGCTGTGCTGCTCTGTGTGGGCCGCACCCAGGGGCGACTCTCCTCTGGGGGGGCTGCTGGTGAGGAGGGGGCCACAGGGGGAGGCGGGACTGGGGCAACGATGCACGTGCCCACAGAGAGGTCTCTGAGTGCCGCCTCTGGCACGTGTGCCATAGGTTCGCCCCCACTGCCTTAAACACTACACAAATTGTCAGTCTCTGTCTCTGTCTGTCTGTCTGTCTGTCTGTCTGTCTGTCTGTCTGTCTGTCTGTCTGTCTGTCTGTCTCTCTCTCTCTCTCTCTCTCTCTCTCTCTCTCTCTCTGCAAGGAAAACTGCACTTCACTGTTCTGGAGGCTAGGTTAGGTTGACATATTTAAACAACATGTGTGTTCAATTACTATATTCAGATACTTTTTATTTGTTGGGCAAATGGCCCAAAGGAAGAAGCTGTGCATGTACAGTTGAAAATATTTAGCATCTGCCAGACACACCAGAGTCCTGATTGCATTGAAAAGGCCACATACTTTCCACTTATTGAACAGAGATTTTCCATAAGATCTACTTCCTAATATACAAAAGTTTAAGGATGCCACTTGCAGAGATCTGTGACTTTTTATTTTGAATTCCTAAATTGCAGATTTTGAACAAATGAGTAAATAGCTAGTTTGCTATACAAAGTAGTGGATATGCTTTTGAGGGTCCAAGCAACTCTCTATCAGGTGTCTTGGTTAAAAGCTGGTATGTGTGTGGAGGGAATAGGGAAATATGACTGATCCTGGGATGTGTGCCTGTTAGTTTTAGCATTATTATTGGGAAAGAGAATGGATTATTAGAGAAAATTGGGAAATTGTTAGATTACCTTGGGAGTTATCCTAAATCTTTTTGATAAAAGAGTGTTGATTTTAACAGCTGGGATTAATCATTCCAAAAATGTGAACTTCCAAAATATTTGCTTGCTTTTTCTTTCCAACAAACCTGGGAGAACTTCTAGGAATCTCTTAACTAAATTCCATACTTGATCAGAATCTGGTGACTTCAACTTATTCTAATTAAGAATGTCAACTGCAAAGATATGGATTAAAGATCAAATATGCTGTTTCTTTCTTTTCATCTGTTTTTTTTTTTAAAAAAACCGTTAGTCTTCTCACTTGATCCAGAAGTTTTAGGATTATGAAAGATTGCAATTATTTTGAAAATCTTGCCTGATCTACTACAGGGGTCCCCAAACCCCAAGCTGTGGACAAGTATTGATCAGCAGCCCATTGGAAACCGGGCCGCGCAAGCAGTGGCCAAGTGTGTGAAGCTTCATTTGCACATGTACGGGAGCTAGGTTGCATGTGTGAAACCATCCCTCCCCCCCCCCCCCCGCTGCTGCTGCTGCCAGTCCATGGAGCCGGAATGGTTGGGGACCGCTGATGTACTAGACATAACACTCATACATATATTGTACAGGTAGTTCTCACTTACTGGCCACAACTGGAATTAGCAACTCTGTCATTAATTGATAACGATTGTTAAGTGAGACATCATGTGACTGCAACTTGCAATTTTACTGCTGGTTTCTCCATTGATTTTGCTTGTCAGAAGTTGGCAATGGAATGTGCAAATGGTGATCACGTGCCTGTGGGATGTTGCAACAGTTATTAAATACCCATTGGCTGTGAAGCATCTGACTCTTGATCACCTGACTACAAGGAAACTGACAGTGTGAAGGCTGGTTATAAACTTTACTTTCCATAAAGTTATTGTTCTAACTTTGAACAGTTGCTAAACTGGGCAAATTAAGCAAGGACTACCTCATAGTCCTCAGAATTGCCATTGTTATTTCTTCAATGGCTGTACACCTTTGCTCAGTTCCAGCCTGCATGGAAATCTTATCTACATGTGTTTCTCCCATCAGCAAATTCTACAAAGGTGATGCAGGCTACTGCAGTTCATATCGGGGAGAGGTGTGCAGTGCTTTGTTGGCAAAGGATGCATTTGTTTTTTTTAATACTTCCTATGGAGACCCAGAGGAGACCCAGGAATTGCTTGTTCGCACAGCCTGGGCTGAGCTGAAAACCATGAGTCCGTTCTGCCGTCCAGCCGCTGAGTCACTGCTCTGTCACTACATCTTCCAGGAGTGCAACCCCTCCAGGATTGGACCTGCTCCAAAACCTGTTTGCAGGTAACAGAAATCAGCAAAACACTTTGCTTTGGATTCTTGGCTTATCCCACAAATTATATGACGTTCCGTTACACAGCCTGAATTTGAGATGTGTGACTCAAGTAGGCTTCTTTTCTTGAGAACGTGATGATGGTTGACTTCACCACTATTCTATACACTGTAGTATAAATATGTTCATATAAGCAATGATCCGAGTGCATTTTAGGATTAATTGATATAATATTTGAAATTGAGGGGGTCGGCAAAAAGAGGACAGGCATATTGTATTTCTAATTCTTGCACAAAACGCAACTTCTGCTCTACTGGATCAAAGCAAAGATTCTTTTTAATTTGGCATTCTGTTTTTAGAGTGGGGCACTTAGATAACCCCCCCCCCCAGAAAAAAAACCCCAGACAAACAAGAAATATGCACAATGTAACTTCCCTTTCTCGTTATTTTATTCCATCATTTCACAGTAAATACACATTTTCCTCATTAGGTCCTTCGTGGCAATGATCAAAAAGGCTATGTTAAATGTTTGCCTCCATTCAGGGCCTCTATCCCATGCCATTGAAAAACATGCTTTGGACATGTTCTGAGTTTAAAGTTGTTTAGCGTGGGGTAAGAGGTTGCATGGAATTATTGGAATCTGACTAGCAATGTTTTCCACTTTTGAATCAAGCAAGAGTATAGATTCCCAGATCATTCTGAAAACATTAAGCCTCCTCAGATCTTTTCTGGAGTAAGTTTCTTCCTTCACCTAGCAACTCTGTACACAGAGACTGTCAACCACCTGTTAGCGGAGTAAGAAGTATAGCTTTCTATTTATCTTACAACTGCAGTTGGCTTTTTGTGAATGGGTGTTCGGCCATTGCTGTTGACAAAATATGCTAATACATGTATGCAAAATGAACAAAGAAAACAAAGCCAAAAGGTGGCATAGCAGTACCAAAAACAGAGTCCCAGACAAGATTTAAAAGATAATTAATTTCAGTGGACAAAACAGATCCTCCACTAGTTTAAAAGAGATTCATGATCAATATTCCTTTGCTGATCTTATTTACACCATTCTGTGGCTGTGTGTTTATGTAACAGTCCATTGTGACTGCAATATTGTGATTGTATGGCTGACTATGCATTCCACTGTTTATAAACGATGTAGAGAGCATTGCCTTGCTGTAAAGGATCTCTACTGCTTTAAGGAATGGCTTGCGATGGAAGAAAATGCCCGCAGAGGTATTTATAAGCCGGCACTGATGTTGCTTACTTTGCCAGAGTGTAACAGACTTCCCAGCATGCACCAAGATCCCACCGTCTGCACCAGGATCCCACATTTTGGTAAGTGCCTCAGTAAATTGCAGGATAGTGTAATAAAACTTACCTTATGGAACACCCTCCTCCCAGCAATCTGGCTGACCCTCACCCTTTTTAGCCTTCTGAAAAGCCATCAAGAGCTGACTCTTCACACGGACACTGGACTAGAGTGAGGAGAGCCGAGGGATGGTGGTTGGGACATCCTGGGAGGATGAGGTAGTCCTCAACTTACAACAGTTTGTTTAGTGAGTGTTCAAAATTACAACAGCACTGAAAAAAGTGACTTATGACCATTTTTTTACACTTACAACAATTGTAGCATCTCCATGGTCACATGATCAAAATTTAGATGCTTGGCATCTGACTCATATTTATGACGGTTGCAGTGTCCCAGGGTCATGTGATCGATCACCTTTCGCGACCTTCTGACAAACCAAAGTCAATAGACAAGCAAGATTCACTTAACAACCGTGTTACTAATTTAACAACTGGGTGATTCACTTAACAACTGTGTGAGGAAAGGTCATAAAATGAGGTAAAACTCACATAACCCCTGTCTCACCTAGCAACATAAATTTTGGGCTGAATGAGGTTGTAAATCAAAAACTACCTGTTCTGTATTTTTAGTTTCAGGTTTTCTGGTTTGAGTAGTTTAATTGTGATTGGAAGCCTCTCAGAGTTGTGTTCGAAGATGGATGGCCATACTATTTTTTAAAAATAAATTAAAGAAACATCTCCCCCCTTGCCTCACAAAAGTTCTTGTGAAAATTATGTATTTGACATGAGTGCTGTCAGATCCAGAGTCCTGCCCAATTTCCCTTCCCGTCTGTTTCCCAATTGATTACAAGGGTAGGGTATATATTAAAAAATGTAATAAATAGTCATGGGTAATGGGATTCTGATTTAGCCTCTGAACAGTCAAGGACACAACAAGGCAAGAAGTAAAAGAGTTTTGCTCTTAGGTAGAGGCACATATCTGGCAGCTTGGGCACCTATGAAATGTTCAACCTCCACATATCACTGAATGCATTTTAATCAAAATGTTGAGGATCTCTTTCATCAATTGGAAGAACAATGTAACCCACAGAAAAAGGTCAGGTTAAAATGTTCTTTCCATGATGATTTATACTTATCTGCAAATGGTGGATCATCTAGCTGGGGATAAAGGCATAGCTATGATGATTGGTTAGTAACTTAATGTTCCTTTAATTATGTCATACTAAATACCACAGCACCAAACCTTTTATCTCGGGGATTACTATATAGGATCTTGATTACATTTTTTCTATCTTTTTCTTTCCTCAGAGCTGAAAAAAGAAGGCACAACAAGAAAGCAGTTCTCTTTAGTATATGAAGTTTTAAAAGAATATATGGTTTTGTAAAAAGTGTTGGGCAATTTAGTAGGATGGGCAGAAGGTTCTTGACTTTAATAGTAAAAATTTAAATTAAATTAACTGGTCTTATAAAAAAAGAGAAAGAGTCTGAGGTTTAAGAGAGCTGTTACAGCCGCCCCATAAATTATCTTGCTGAGTTCCTGATCTGTCAAAAAGACGCCAGTGAACCATATTCAGTCTCCCCATTTAACCCTTGAAAAAAAACTTTATTTTTTTCAATATTGCCAGAGCAAATATGGTCTGTCCACTAAATGGAATGTATTCTATACTGTTATTAGACCATCCTGTTTAATTTTGTTTCTCTTCAGAAACTTGTTACAAAGGGAATGGGGCAACATATGAAGGTTCGGTGAATGTCACAGCTTCTGGCATTCCATGTCAGAAGTGGAGTGCACAGGTAAGAAAAACTATTTTTCAAGGTGGAGGAAACCTTTCTTGTAAAGTAGATTTGAATATATATATATCTTCCTCTGGGAATCATTGATATCAAATCATTTCTGGGCAAGGAAGTAGATTAGCCTTTGTGTACAGGAAAAGAAAGATGTGGGCTTGTTTATGTCAAGTTTATTTGAGATTAAAAAGCGCTTTATGTTGGGAGATGAACAGCACAGTTTGAATTGTAGGAGAAACTTCCTGACAGTGAGGACAATCAACCAATGGAACAGCTTACCCCCATCGCTGGAAGTTTTTAAAAAGAGACTGGACAATCATTTGACTGAGATGGTATAGGACCTCCTGCTTGAGCAGGGGGCTGGACTAGAAGACCTCCAAGGTCCCTTCCAACTCTATCTATTCTATTCTATTCTATTCTAAAATGAGAAACACATTGCTGGCATGCTTGGGGATTTTGTTCTTTTTGTGTTGCAAAATGAAATGGGCCGATCTTCCTGACTAATAAAATACAGTTCTCTTCTGCAGCTCTCACTGATTTGTTCTGGGGTTCTTTCTACTGAAAAAAAAAGTACTAAAAATAAGTATGGAAACAAATCAAAAAGGTGGTAATGTATTTTGAAAAGTGGAGAAAATCAACTCATATTCATACTTTCCTGCAGAACTTTCTTTTAAACAAATTAATGTGACAGCAGAGTAGACAAATGGTGGGATATGCAAAACATATGGCCGGAAAACAAGTTGATCATTCCATTCATATTTTTAAATGGGGAAGATATAGCTTAGTACTGATTCATCAGCTCTTCCCCCCTGGAGTTTTCATTCGCTCCAAAATTCTGCTATTATTGCTTCAAAAGTGCCAAAAAGTTGAGAAAATACTTGAAAAATATTTACTCTCTTCTCCCTTGTCACTAGGTTCCTCATGCACACAGAAAAACACCTGAGATTTTCCCAGAGCTCTTCGATGCAATCAATTATTGTCGTAATCCAGGAGGTGAAAATGCACGGCCCTGGTGTTATACAAAAGATCCTTCTATACAGTGGGAATATTGCCACATACCTCAGTGTGAAGATGGTGAGATCACATTACAAATATTATTCAGTCAAAAGGAGTGTTTGGTGTGAATTTTACCCAGGGGATCTAATCCAAAAGCTGCAAACTCACTATTTCAAAACTTATTTTTTTAAAATATGTTTTATTGATTTTTTTTAATATAGTCACCTTAATATTTGGTAAACAGCATGTTGTCTGGGTTTATAGTTAAAAGCAATCAATAACAGTTAATTTCTATAGTTCCATAATCCACATAGTAGCTTTCTTTGATTTTCTCTTTTTCTGAAAATATTCTCTTTTACCAACCTTAAATTAGTACATTTTTTAGTATTTTGATAGATAACAATTGAATATAAACATTTTTCTAGTATTTAACAACTACATCAATATAAAGCTTCTTTTCTGATTGATCATCTTAATTACCTCATCATAGATCCTGTTTTCAAAGTTCTTATTTAGATTTGTTTTCCCTGCAATGTTCAAAACGTTCTAACCAGTTAAGATTTTCTCAGAGTTAATTACACTTATTTAAGTCTTTTTCCTCATACAAGCCATCCCAACAATTTTACGTTTCTCATATCTTAAAAAAAAAGAAAAAGAAAAAGAGAAAAAAGAAGGTAATAATATACTACTTGAGAAACATGTCCCTCTTAAGCTAAGATACATTTATATCCAGAATTTTTCTATCCCTTTTATCTATATTCAAACAAATGGTTAATCTTTAAACATTCCATCTAATAAATCCAATTGTCTAATCTTTTGAATCTATTCAGAACATTCTTATCAATTGAGATTTTCTCAAGATCAATTACGCTTAAGTATCTAAAACATTTCCCTCATATAAACCATCCCAACATTTATATATTTCTCATATCATAAAAAATACTATGTTACTTGAGGGGCCCATCCCTCTAAAACTAAAATACACTTATATCCAGAATTTTTCTATTTTTTTAACCATATTCAAACAAGCGTTTAATCTTTAGATATTCCCTCTGATAAATCCCATCTTCTAATTTCTTAATTCTAATTTTAGCCTTTTCTTTTTTTGCCAAACATCTTTCCTAATCAGGAAAGATGTTTGGACCAAAAAGTCTTCCCATAGTCTTGTAGATGTTGTTGTAAGTGCAAGAGACAAATCCAATAAGATGTTTTTGTGGGAGAATTTCGCCCCTTCGCATTCATTGAAAATCTTTTTCTTTCTCTCTGTCTTAATTTCTCTTATCATTTTTTTGTCTCTCAAGTTCTCATAATTCTCCTGACATCTCTATAATCCATTTTGTCGAATCTTTTTTCTTGTCCTCAGACTTATTTTGCAATCTTGAAGTGTAGGTTATCTTTTCCATGTCCAATATTTCCTACAAGTTTTTTTCTGCCTCGGTTAAGTCATAATTCCTTGCATTGTTGGGTTCCATCTTTAAATCTCTTTTCTCTGGTTTATGTTCAGTTGTCTGCTTTATCTGATCACTTTTCTGAGCGGGTTTTTTTGTTGTTGTAAGGTTAAATTGAAGATGTGTTCATTTATATTTTCAAAGTTATTTTTAATTTCCTCGTGGTTTGAAATCATTGTCGTTTGAATTAGTTGCAACATAGCATACATTTCCTCCTGGAAGGTATTTGTTTTCTCTTGATATGTACTTTCTGCAGATCTCTGATGTTCCATGATAGCCAAAAATCAAAGTTTTCCTTTCTCTGCAAACAGAGTCACAATTCAATAAGTATTTATAACCCAGGAAGGTCAATTTTTTTCCTAAGATTTATAGTTCTTGCCTTGTAGGTAGCCCAAAATGTTTTCTTTTCTTTGTTTCAGCTGTTCTCTGTTTAGTTAAGACATTGAAGGTCACAAAAACTACTTATCTTTTTCTAGGCTTTCTGCCAATTCCTGTATTAGAGCAACTACAGTTGTATATTTTCATCCAGCACTAGAGGTCAGCAACAGTTTGTTTTTCAGTTTTCAGAACAAACAATTACTTTCTTCTGTTTTCATCAATAATCTTTTGAAAAGAAAATCTTAACAAATTCCACCAATTTCAAACTTATCCAGATTTAAGTCTTATATTCATTTCATTTCAATATATTTCTGTCCTCCATAAGAGTTTAATTTGCCGCTTCCTTCTGTGGATGGGTGGGACAAAAGTCCCCCTCCTTCTCACTTCTTAGTCCTCAAACGACAAAAATAAAGACTGTTGTCATGGATTCCGACAGACAGAGATGAATAAAGCAGAACTCCAAGGCTTGCAAATTCCTCAAAGAACATGCTTATTAGTTACAAAGTATTGGCACAGTCAAGAGTGAAACCAAGTCTGGATACACCCATTTAGGGTCCCCAAACAGGAAAAAAATCGGCCGTAGGGTATGGAGCCCCGCAATCCCTTGGCTACTTGTGCTACTGCGCAAAACTGGAAGCCTACTATTTCAAAACTCAATTCAACATTACTCTATAAACTTCTGTTTCTGTTTTGAATTTGGCTGTAAACAATAATAAAATGGTTCTGAAATGTTTCAGTATCAGTAATTAAATCTGATAATCGATGATGCTTTTTTCAGGATGGAAGAAAAGTTAACCAATAAAAAACCATCTGTTTTTGAATTCACTAAGTTGCAAGGGTTTAACCTGACTTGCTATACAGTAATAAAAATAAGTGCATCACTGAATCTTAGCTATTCATATTGATTTCTTTCTTTCTTTTGAAAAACTCAGGGTGATGTACAGTATATGTCTCTGGCATGTTTATTTTCCTCATATTTCATTAAAAGCAAAACAGTGGAATTATATTATGAAATTAGGAGTGGAGATTGATTTGATTTGGAGATTTGGCACTTGTAAGAAAAGGGGATTACTTAAAACTCCTTATCTGCAGATTCTTCCTACAAACAGTACTATGGTATTTTAATCTCAGTTGGGCATATTGGTAACTAAAATCATTTTGAAGTCACATGTGTTGGGACAATTAAAACAGTTTTAGAAAGGTTTGGTGGCTTCTTTCACGACTGGGTAAAACACTAGGACTGTTTCAGAAAGTTTGCTTGCAACCAAAAATCCCTCCTTGGAGCATCAGAGTAGCTGTGATCTTTAGAAGGTTCATGGAGCTACTGTGAAGACTGTCCCCAGCTGTCAGTTCATGCATGCACATGTACAGCTGTTTTGCTGGCAATCTCCAAAGCTGGTATGTGTGTGTCTGGGCCTTTAAAACAGCTGCAGTCTGGCTTTCCAGAGAAGGTGATTGCTTTAATGTTACAGGGGGAGGTGTTTTGTTTGGACCAATGAATTTTGAACAGCGGCTCTGTCAAATGCATTGTTGCACCCCATTAAAAATATTTCTGTCCATTATCACTTACAAAACAGTGCAGACTGCAGTTATGTAAAAAAGCCCACCAAATAATTATATTGGGGAACATAGTTGCTTGCATAGTTTTATGGGTGGGACTTTTAACTTCATATTGGGGAATTGTTATATATGTATCCAGGCTTGGTTTCACTCTTGAGCGTGCCAATACTTTGTAACTAATAAACATGTTCTTTGAGGAATTTTCAAGCCTCGGAGTTCTGCTTTATTCGTCTCTGTCCATCGGAACCATGACAATAGTCTTTATTTTTGCCATTTGAGGACTAAGAATGTTATGATTTTATCCTCAAATATTTTTCCACACTAAATACAAAAGCCCAATTCCTATTCCCTTCAATTCACCAGACAGTGCTTTTGCTTATGGAGGCTGCTTTCATACTAATTTCCATGGCAATATGATAATAGCAACAATGCCTCTAAAAGTGAAGTCTGATTTGTTTCTATTTTAGATTCCTTGGCATTGGGAACAACAAAGTTGAGTACAGTATCTCCACATTTCCCTTTCTTCTCCTCTCTCTCTCCTACCTACTCCATGACTGTCATCATCTCCATCATCTCCAGCTTTGCAATGGTCATCATTCTCATTATTACAGTCCTTGTTTGTTGTCGGAGACGCAAGCAGTGGAAAAACAAAACAAGGTAAGTGTTAGTGAGCCACAATCAGATTCAGCAAAATGAAGAGTTACATCAACTTTGCTGAATTGAGGAGCCAGTTTAGTGTTGTGATTAAAGTGCTGGACTAGAAACCGAAGGAAACTGAAATCTTCCTTTAGGTGTGAAAGCCATCTGGATGACTTTGAGGCAGACTCTCTCTTTCTTGTCATTCTATTTCTATTTACAGGGCTTTGTATTTTGGGATCCCCCCCCAGTTTTTTCTCTTCTCTTCTGTTGTCTCCAGACACTGCCACATTCACTATCCAGACTTTTTCTTTTTGTCTTTCTTATGGACAATTGTTAAGTCTGGGATGCAATGCGGCAGGTGCTTGTGTGTCTCACTTCTAAAGTCCCACGGTAATTTAGCTTCTTCAATGTAGCTTCTTCAGTGTTGTTTTTTCATTATCCTTACATGGCCAAAGATGGGGATTATGTGGCCTGAAGTCCTTTGAAACTGGACGAATCAGTTTAGGGAAGAGAGCTTTTTGTATATAGGCAGATTTAGCCTTTTATAGGTGTCATCATTTAGTGCGAAGTGTCTTGGATATAGATGCTTCTGAGAGTAATACTGGAGACAGGATTACATACCTTAAATGACAGGGAAATAACTTCATTGTTTAATTTGTGTTTTATCAATATTATAATATGCCTCTATTTTTGTATATTCCATATATCCTGGCTGAATGGACGCTAGAATTTTGAGTCACAAAAAGTTGTTGGTTGGTTTGCAAGGCTTATTCCAATTCAGCCACAGATTCTTTCTCTCTCATTCATTTCAGGGAGTTGGTACCACCAGCTCTGACCACTCTTCCTTCGGAGCTCTTGTTGGACAGGCTGCACCCCAACCCCATGTATCAACGCATGCCTCTACTTTTGAATCCCAAATTATTCAGTTTGGAATATCCACGAAATAATATTGAATACGTAAGAGATATCGGAGAAGGTGCTTTTGGACGGGTCTTCCAAGCAAGGTAAACAAACTGTTAACCAGTCATGATTTGGCAGGTATCATTGAGTTCTTTCTGTTTAAGTCCTACAGGGTTAAATAGTTAGAAAATAGGGATGTATTTAAAAGAATTGTATATCACAGATAGATGGCACTACATAAGCCAATATTAGTGATATCCTCCTAAATTCCCTTCCAGTAAGAAAGCTTTCCCACTTATTCCAGGCATGCCAAGGCCTTTGCTGCTGTGGTACTATTGTGATTAAGGGGGAATTCTGACTTAGATGCATTGGCTCCTCAAACACCAAATGTCTGCTGTTCCTTTTATACTGAGCAGAATGACCACTGGGGGAATATATTATCACTAAGGAATATATTATCACTTCATATGGTGACTTCATATAGCCATATGAAGAACAGTTGCAGGAACTGGGTATGTCTAATTTAATGAAAAGAAGGACTAGGGGTGAATGATAGGAGTGTTCCAATATCTAAGGGGCTGCCACAAGGAAGAGGGGGGTCAACTTATTCTCCAGAGCAGCTGAACAAGAAGCAATGGATGGAAATTAATCAAGGAGAGAACCAACCTAGAACTAAGGAGAAGAACAATTAATCAGTGGAATGACTTGCCTCCAGAAGTTGTAGGTGCTCCAAGAAGAGACAACCATTTGTCTTAAATAGTATAGGGTTTATTATCTGAGCAGGGGTTTGGGCTAGAACAGCAGTCCCCAACCATTGCTGCTTGGCGACCCAGCTGGGGGAGGGGAAATGGGCCGTGGGAGTGGCAGGCTGGTGTGCATGCACGCATGCGCAGCTCAGCTCATGCAAGTCGAGTTGCATGTGCAGGTGTGTGTGCCAGCCCACCACTCATGTGGCTTGGTTGCAAATAGACCACGATCTGGTAGTGGGCTGTGACCCAGGGATTGGGGCCCCCGAGCTAGAAGACCTCCAAGGTCCCTTCCAACTTTTTTATTCTGTTATTCTGTTCTTATTAATAAAATTAATCTACATCAGGTGTGGGCAACCCCAAATATGCAGACTGCACTCAACCACTCAAGATCTAATTTATAGTCCTCCATTCCTCAAGACAGTCCTGCTCAAATTTGGTGGCCCAATATTGTTATTTGGAATTTGTTGTTATTTGGATGGGAAGTCATTTCTTCCATGAAATCCCTTAAACTTGCTGGACTGGCTAATATTGTTCATTGAAATAAGCTGGCATTGATGAAGGGGTGGTGGGAGTAGTACAAGTCTTTTTAAGAGTGGAAATGAATGTGATTTATCTTGCAGAGGTTTCCCTCTCCCATTGCCACACATAGTCCCTCCCCCAAAGTCTTGTAAATGGGCAGAAAAAGCTATCCATTCACCTCTCAAG
This sequence comes from Protobothrops mucrosquamatus, assembly GCF_001527695.2. Lineage (NCBI taxonomy): Eukaryota > Metazoa > Chordata > Lepidosauria > Squamata > Viperidae > Protobothrops > Protobothrops mucrosquamatus. Next base: position 40,113 of record NW_015388203.1, on the reverse strand, counting down.
ATGTCTTATGTAACCATTTAGCTCATTGGAAGAGTGGCACTCAGTGGTTCTTGGAAACTTTCATCAGTAATATATCCAGTTCATTCTTAATAGTTAATCTAACACTTGTTGAATGCTGCTTCATCATGATAGGAAGGGGGCCCACTGAAGAATTAGAAAATATTATCATTGCAAGGCAAAAAATAGTTACCCAAGTATTCTTTGTATATTGAAAGGATGTTTTAAAGATAAAGGTGGAATTATTTGTTCAGTTTATATAACTTGTGGCTTCTGAGGAAACTGCAATAATTGATATCAGAATATATTATGTATTATATCATGCTGACAGAGACATTGAAAACCTACATCAGAATATTATATGGCCTTCTTGTTTGTACAGTGGTCCAAATATGAAATAATGTGAAGATTTGTTTGCTATTTTAATAGATAAATCCTGATCAGGTGGATAAAGTCAGTAATTGTTCAGTATCTTAAATGCTAAAGAGATCTGTTAAAAGAGAGAGTAGAGGATTTGCAGGAAAAAAATCATCCACTTCTGCAATGTGATTGGATTTTGTTCCATCATTGATATAAATTGATAACTGTCTTCTCCCCAACATCAAGTGATAACTTGGAACCTGAAACAACCAAACTTCTTCCCAATGTTAGCTGTATCTTGCAGGGGAACAGAGTTTTAGGAGGTCAGAAGATTGAAAGATGGATGAAAACAGAAATTGATACTGAATGATGCAATATTATTTCCCAGTGCTAGGTCCAGAGAACAGGATCCTTTAGACCAGTGTTTCTCAACCTTGAAACTGTAAGATGTGTGGACTTCAACTCACAGAATTCTCCAGCCAACCAAGCTAGCTGGAGAATTCTGGAAGTTGAAGTCCACACATCTTAAAGTTGTTAAGATTGAGAAACAGTGCTTTAGACAGAATCTTGCCATACTACTAGTTTATTTATTTACTGTTGTGGGAATGTATTTGGTGACAGAAAATAGAAATAGAAAACCTAATATTCCGAATTGCAGAATTTTAGTTTTGTGGCTGCAGAATTCCAGATCTTATGTTTTGGCTCTGGAAAGCAATTAAGATTCCCCAATCCCAATTAGAAGTCAGTTGAATTTCCATTGCTCCAACTGCTCAAGGAAGTCATCCCATTTTCCTCGTCTCTTTCTCACAGATCAAAATATGTTGCAAGTACATTAAAAGAGCTTCCTGTGGTTCATCACCGGAGCCCAACAGTTTCCTGAAGACATTTCATTGAGCTTAAATATTTGCAAAGAATTTGATGCTCTTGGTTGCAGAGTTAAATAGGCCTGGCTTGCAGTTGTATGGCCACTTGGGGTGATTTGATTTCAGACTGGCATTTTGCCTTATGCTGGCATTTGACAATGATGTGACATTTGCGGCATTCAGCTGCACCTGTCTGGCTGCCATATGGCCAGAGCAGCTATCATAAAAGCTAGAAATATGTTTTGGAGACTAGAACCACTGAATGGCTCCAGAATAGTAAAACAGTTTGACATTTAAGCCAACAGCTGAGCAGGAGGACTGTATGCACTTACTGTTCCCTACTACATACAAGTACAGAGAGTTACTACATGACTAGGATATCTCTTTCTTCTGGTCAGACCAGATGTATCTATTAACGTGAGATACTTAGAAGCAAAAATTCCCTTTAATCATATTCTGTTTGAAGCGTGGTCCTAATTACCAATTGCTCTGCATACTTTTTTTTTTATCAATAGCTATTTGAACTTCAGGAAGAAATGAAAATAAAGAAGCATACTTTATGAAGCCAGAACAGATATCATTTCCTGCTATGTGCCCTGTTATCTTAGTTAGTCTTCCTATATAGGGATGATATACTGGTAGTGATATGCTGTGATTTCTTGTTACACTCTGTCATATCCTACGTTCTGTCAGGGTGATAATAGTGGGATGGGAATGTCTTCCCATCATAACCAATGAGAAAAAAAATTCTTTCTATGCAATGCTAAATTGTAGTTTGAAGTTAAACAGACACGGGTGTGGCTATAGTAATCTCTTTTATCGTTCTGTAACTCATCCTCTTTTAATCCTCCTGTCCCACTAAATCACGACAGTTTAACAACTGATTGCTGGAAATTTTGGGAGTTGCATTCCATAAAGGACTCCATCCAACCTGTAACTTTTCTTTCTACATCTTCCCTTAGGGCTCCTGGACTGCTTCCCTATGAACCCTTCACAATGGTTGCAGTGAAGATGCTCAAAGAAGAAGCCTCAGCAGACATGCAGGCCGATTTTCAGAGAGAGGCAGCTCTCATGGCTGAATTTGACAATCCAAACATTGTCAAACTTTTAGGTACCAAAGCCAAATCTCTCGGTTTCCCCTTTCATATGGTAGACATAAATTTTAAAATGTATCTTTAGAGTGCTGGCTTAACTATGTAGATGACGATCAAAGATGACTAATGGATAAAGGAGTTGGCAGTATTAGAACGTGAGTTTTGATCTGGCAAAGCTTTGGATACATCTGGCTCTTTAGCATCCTGTGCAAAATTACTTGCAAGTTTTGAGAGTCTTCTTGCCCTCAACCTAATATTTCAGAGGATCCAATACTTCCCTTCCCTTTCTTTCCATAATACAGAGCATCATTTGATAGTTTTGTTCTGGCCCTTTCCTTCTCTGTCATGTCCCATCAAAGGCTACTGCGTGTTGTAATCAGAATCAAAGCTGATTTTCAATAGAAATAACACCTGAAGATTTTGTTGTGTCTTCCTCTGGCTGAAAGGATTGTCTATATTTCAGCAGCAAAAAAGGAAAAAGAAAACAGGAAATTGACCCTCTGCTGGAGAAATGTGTGTGTGTGTTTTTATTAACACCATATTGGATACATTAGGAAAGGCCAAAGGGTTATGGGACTGCTGAGCATCCTTTGACCCAAAACTTTCATGTGGACACTTTACTCTGAGTCAGATCCAGATGTTTTCACACTAAGAAATGCTTCCTTTTTCTTTAAAAGTTAGTTGAAGGCAGTAGCAAAAATTCAAACCCAGCTACTGAATGTTGATTAGAAAAGTATGATACATATTTATGCATTTCTCAGTCTCTATTTTTCCCATTTTAATAGTATTAATAGAAGATTGCTTGTTCTGATTATATACAATGAACAAAATTCATCAGTTTGATGCCCAGTGCCTCAGTTAACTCACAAATGACAATGAGCTTGAATGATGACATTATACACTTAAGTGATTCCTTGTTTTATCATCCACATATTCCTGGCATGCTAAGTTAATTACATCATCCATTGTGGGAATCCATTGTTACTGGAAGCTAAGATGTTTTAAAAAGTGGGATCTGTCGCTAGTGCTGTTGAGAAAAAATCATTTTGGTTAATACAAAATAAATTGTTTTGGGGAATTTTTTTCAAGAGCAAGAAAAGCATCTTTGCTACTTTTCAAAGTGGAAGAGTGGTGCTGGCCATTTGTTTTACTTCATTTTTTTATATATATACAGCCTCTTCTTTCTCCCTCTTCTTTCTCTTCCTTTTTTCCACCATCGTGAAATGGTTATTTCTGTCCTATAAATAATGAGTCTTTAAAACATCTGTTTTTCTTTAGGATAACTCTTCTCTCTTGCAGATTTAATATTATGTCATTTATTTATTTATATTTAATTCTAAGAATTTATATGGATGCCCATCTCACGGCAGTGATTTCATAACAGAAAAAGCAATCTTCCCTTTTGGTAGCCCAATCTGGCAATTTCCCAGTGGGTTAAGCTGCAGTTCTCATTGTATCTGGTAAGCCAACAATGTTGGGGAAGCATAATATGTATTCAACTGTTAGAGAAAACAATATACAGACAGTCCTTGACTTACAATCATAATTGAGCACCAAATTTCTCTTGCCAAGTGAGGCAGTTTTTAAGTGGGTTTTGACCCACTTTATTACCTTTCTAGCCACAGTTGTTAAGTGAACGACTCCAGTTGTTTAAGTTAGTAAAACAGCTGTCAAGTGAATCTGGCTCCCCCACTGACTTTGCTTGACAGAAGGTGACAAAAGATGATCACATGACCCCAGAACACTGCAACCATCATCAATATTTGTCAGTTGCCAAGCACCTGAATTTTCATCACATGACCATGGAGATGCTGCAATGGCGACTCGTAAGTTTGAAAAATGTTCATAAGTCACTTTTTTCAGTGCTGTTGTAACTCCGAACAGTCACTAAATGAACCATTGTAAGTCGAGGTCTACCTGTATTATGAGACATAAACTATAAAGAGAACTGACAGGTACTATTTTTTTCAACTCTTCTGTTTCCTGGCATATGAAATGATTCTTTGCTCTTGCTTATAAAATGACGGCAAACAAATTGTGTTTTATCTAACAGAGATTCTTGGTTTCAGGGGTGTGTGCTGTCGGAAAGCCAATGTGCCTGCTTTTCGAATACATGGCGTTTGGAGACCTGAACGAATACCTGCGAAACCGATCGCCACGCAGCCTCTGTAACCCAAGCGGCAACAACCTTGAGCCAAAGATCAGACCCTCCAGCCCTAACGTGCCCACTCTTTCTTGCACTGAACAACTCTGCATTGCCAAACAAGTCGCAGCCGGAATGGCCTATCTTTCAGAACGCAAGTTTGTGCACCGGGACCTGGCCACGAGAAACTGTTTGGTAGGAGAAAACATGGTGGTTAAAATTGCTGACTTTGGTCTCTCCAGAAATATGTACTCGGCGGACTATTACAAAGCCAATGAGAACGATGCCATCCCCATACGTTGGATGCCCCCTGAATCTATCTTCTACAACCGTTATACGACAGAGTCTGATGTCTGGGCCTATGGAGTGGTCCTGTGGGAAATTTTTGCCTTTGGCATGCAACCCTATTATGGGATGGCTCACGAGGAAGTCATTTATTACGTAAGAGATGGAAATATCCTGTCGTGCCCAGATAACTGCCCTTTGGAGCTGTACAATCTGATGCGCCTTTGTTGGAGCAAGTTGCCTTCGGATAGGCCGAGCTTCGCAGGCATCCACCGTATTCTGGAGAGGATGTACGAGAGGGCGATGGCTGCCGAGCAGGTGTGAACTGTTCTCTCGAGCAAGGGACTCCCAAGCTGAACCCTTCAGGTGTATTGGATAACAAACCTGAGAATTCCCAGACAGACTGACTACTGTAGTCCAATACATGGTGGTGATGGTGGTGGTGGGAATTGAGTTGGCAAAGACAGTTTTTGAAGGCAGCGGTTCCTTACTTCTTTCCTGAATGTTTAAATTTGGAAAAAGAAAGAGTTTGCACCTGCCGCATCATCTGTCTTTGTCATTGTGATTCAGGCAGTGTTCCCCATAGGGAAGGGAAGCAGGGTCCGAAAGAGACATTGCTACAGTGGTTTTTTTTTAAAGTAACTCATTATCTAAATATTATTTTTAGTTTTAAAACTTTTTTAAAAAAACCTTTTTGCCATGCCCCAGAATCCAAGGTGGTTAGAAAATACATTCTACATCAAAATGGATACTAAAAACAAAATAACAGCTAACTCAGTAGCAGAACCTCGAGTACAAAATATGTTGAAAGAACAGACAAGAAGCCTCAGGTGTTTCAAGCTTCAGATTATTTCTGAAAAACCAACTCCAAGTGATTTCCAGAACAAGAACATCACTGTTGATTTTACACATCTGTCTCTCCGTATATAGCTGTTTTACCTGAATCTGAACATTGTCTGATCTAGCTTTGTATCATATTCTGACTATATGGGCCTTTGGACGGTGGTCTTTCCTGTTTTCTGTTAAATTGTTTAATAGGTGACATGAGGGACTGTATTTGAGACCACTACTGTACCATGGAAACTGTAGGCTCCATCACTAAGTAATTTCTTCCCAGATGCAGGGAAGGCTGTTCTAATGGAGTCAGATGAATACCACAGCTATAGCTGGGAGGCTGGAATGAAAATGGAAGACATTTGTGCATGTCAGATAGAACCTATGCTTCTGAAACAAAAAAGAAACCTGTTTGGAGGGGGAAAAACAACTGTGAAGTGAAAATTTGCACAAAAGTTCTTTATTTCAATTCATAATTTAGTGACTGGAGGATATGGACTGTTGAATTTTCTAGTTTGTCAAATTCAGGGTACATTCTAATATCTGTTACTAATCGCGTTTTCATAACTTCTCACCCATATTCTGCACCCCAAACCATCTTCTTAAGGAACATTTTGTTTAAACCTACATTCAGCAGGAGGCCTTGCTATTACACATTAAGAGGTTTTAGAACCAGCTGCTTGCATTTTCTCTTTTCTGAGATCTCTCACGAAGCTGCCCATTACCAGCTCCTTATTTCCCTCATTGAATCCCATATATGGCTCACATTCTTTTAGGACCGAAAACAAACACCTAGATTATATGGCCAGAATCCCAAATCTCTTGATGGACTTCTTAACCGGTGCTAAAAGCAAACATCAATGCCCTATTGGAGGCTTTATTAAGAACGGAGTCATACAAGTGGTGAAAGGTAAATAAATGTTTTCATAGCTTTTTCCTTAATAAAGCCTTCACTGGTATCCTGTGGGTTGGCCTCGTCCTGGTGAATTTGGGTGATGATGTAATGGTGGAGTTGGAGAGAAAATGTGGCTCTTTCTAGCCTAGCATTCCAACCTTTGTGGTATTATTAGTGGGAAATAGAGAGTGAAAGTCTATGATGCTTATTAGCCTCTAGTTGCAAAGCAAAAGAGCATAGGTTCCTCTAAATGCAGAGGGAATAAACAAAGACAAATCTTGTTTTATATATATTTCAGTGGTGAATGCTATTATATGCATAGATTAGGAGCTATTATTTTGATTAAATAATAGAGCCATGGCGGCGCAGTGGTTAGAATGCAGTATTGCGGGCTAATTCTGCTGATTGCCAGCAGGTTGATCCTGACAGGGCTCAAGGTTGACTCAGCCTTCCATCCTTCCGAGGTAGGTAAAATGGGGACCCAGATTTTGGGGGACAATATGCTGACTCTGTAAACCACTTAAAGAGGTTATATGCAGTGGTATATAAGTCTCAGCGCTATTGCTATTGCTAATAAATACAGTCTTGGTTACAAAACTTTTTATTAGCTTATCCAAATACAATATAAAATACAAAAATACAAAAGAAAATAATGGGAAACTAAGGAAAGGAGAAGGGAAAAGAAAAGTGTAGGGCAAAGCAAAGAAAGAAAGAAAAGGTGTTGATTTGCAACTCCTTTTGGTGCAGTAGAATAAGATAATAGCATCAAACCTCAACTTTCATTTTTGTGCATAAAGTAATCCTTCCATTTTTGTGCATAAGGTAATCTTGCTGCCATCAACATATAAAACATCAAAGTCCCAATTTTTTTTCAAAATCTTTTCCCATTAAACCCCAAAGTCTCTGGTTTTATCTTTATATTCACTCTAATAATCTTCTGTATTAAGATGTGAATATTACTCTAATATTTATTTGCTTTGTCACATGTCCACCAGATTAAATTATTGTTCAAGGGAAGATTACATTGCCTCTCTGTTGTCCTTTTACAGTTTTCTCTCATTTGAGTTTGAGTATTTTAATATATCTCATGCTACGTTCCCACCATGTCATTTGGACTTGTAGAGGTAGGTGCAGGTTCATTTCACCTTGTTTACTAGATTATTGCTGTTTTACTGACAATATATCAGATTTCTGAATTAAGGTATCAGTGCAGTTAACCAAAGCACATCCCTAAAACAAGAAATGTAAAGTTTATGCTTGGATTTAAATGCTGAATCGGGAATCCAAGTAGAATCCAGAAAGGGTGAATTGACAGGTTTTGTGTGATTGGTGAACCTAAGCCTCAAAAAGCAATATCATGCAAATCAAACAGGGAGTGACAAATCAGAAACATCCGCTCATAGAAATAGTGGCCCAAATCTCATTATCTTCTGCCATTTTGTTTAAATACCAATGCAAAGGCTCTCCCAAGCATGAAGAGAACAACGTTTCAGGCAGTTGAGATGGTCCTATTTAAACAATAAGACATATCAGAATTTTCAAAAGCCAAACTCCAAAGTCTAGAGCAGTTAGGGTTTTTTTGTGTGACATTAACTGGGACTTGATGAGGAGGTGCAAGTTTTCCTTTTTCCCTAGCTTTGCCCACCATTACAAAGATACCATATCAAGGAGTGATTCTGGTAAGCAATGTATGCAACGTATAAACCTGTTTCTAGTTTTATAACTTTTGTTTCATAAAACATAGAAATAAACTTTATTTTACATTGATTGTTGGAGCCTTGTTTTGAATGGCATAATGTCTGTTGTAGTTACTCCTCAAAGTTGGCTTATATGAAAAGCAAAAAAGTAATCTTTCTGCGTGGCAAACCTATCATGCACTAATAAATTATTACCAGAGTCGAAACAAGCCCCTTCTATCCCAAGGTTCAGAAATGGACTTAAAATATACTTATTTTAACAATCTAATATTTTTATGTTTACACTTTTGGGGGGGGAAGGGTTTTATAGTTCTTATTTAAATGTTTTATTAGTGTTTTTGTAGTATTTTTCTAGGACATTCATAGCCATTAAGGAACTGGACAGCATATGACAGTGATGGCGAACCTTTTAGAGACCCAAAACTGGCCCCGCCCCATCCACCCCCTGCCCCGCCCCTGCTCCGCCCCCATCCCCCACCCCGCCTGCCCGCAGGGCCATTCACCGCCTCCAGGGCCCGCCGCAGCGCCCAGGCAGCCCAGCAGCACTATGGCGGTCACGCCCTCTGCCCGCGCCCTGCAGCATCAACTGTGCATGATGGGGTGTGAGGGCAGAGTCTTGTCTATGCTGCCTGGCTGCCATGTCCTTGGCTGCGCTGCTCTGCATGGGCCACGCTCAGGGGTGACTCTTCTTCAGGGGGGCTGCTGGAGAGGAGGGGGTCACGGGGGGAGGCAAGGCTGGGGCAATGGCACGTGTGCCCACAGAGAGGACTCCAAGTGCCACCTCTGGCACCCGTGCCATAGGTTCGCCACCACTGGCATATGAACTTGCTAAACAAAGAAGCAAATATATTACTTTTTTTTAATATGAAGAATTGTGTTTTTGCAGTCTGGTTGGTTAGTATCAGATTTCCAGAGTGCAGCCCTTTGGAGCTATGAATTGCTCACCTCTGTTCTAAATGATTTTTCTTACAGCTGACTTTATATTTGGTTTGAATACTATGGGAATTTGTCCCCAAAGAAAAGGTCATGGGAAGATGCATCAGATTTTTCAGCTTAAAAATTCAGTCCCACTCATTTATATGTAGATATTTACATGGTGTTCCAGAAGCAGTCACCAATTAAATATCAGTCACTGATATTAGTATTGCCGAATTTTGACTGGCATATTACTTCTGGGACTACAAACATGCACACTTCGTGTCATATAATCTACCATCGCATAAAGCATGAATGGGTAGCAACTGTACTTGCACACTGAATCACAGCTTGTTATGAATGACAATTTTACATGTGGTTAAAACATAACAGCTGTTGTGGAAATACTGTGAATATAAGCTCATTTCAGGCCTCATATATTGATTTTGATTGCAAGGGGAATACATGGTATTTTTTAGTCACAGGGGACTTTGAATTTTTGTGACTTTAGCTGGAGGATCAACATCCTGTGTAAACAAATAGCTTGGTGAAGAGTTGATCCAGTAGGGCTAGTGAATGAAAAGAGTATCATTCATTCTCCTTGGCAGTGATATCACTGACTTCTAAATTTACCAGTTGTATTTTGGAGCTGGGTTTAGTTTATGATATGGGATGCCAAGAAGTGAGACAGGCAGGGTTGGATTACAGAGGAGGAGGGTGGGGATCTTCAGCCCGGAGAGCAGAATGATACAGTGTGTCTCCAAGAAAAGAACAGGAAGTTCTTAAGGTCCAGACATGTGACAGTCTGTTGAGGAAAACGCCAAGTGCAATTCACCCCTGGTGAAAAGTCAGCAGAGCTATGGAATGGCTGAAAATCCTTTCACATTCACTTACACATTCATGGAAGCTGGTCCAAGAAATAGGGTGTAAATTGCAGCTGTGGACTTGTCAGGCCCTAGACAATTCCTAATTATGCGACCAGAAAGATTTCATTTTTCTGATGCAATCGCAGAAAGGATGAGTTTCGTCTGCAAAAGGAGTGCTCACATGAAATCTCACTGCACTTCCTTATCATTCAGATAATTGAATATTTGTGCCTTGAGACATGCAAGGTTGGCCTTAGGCTAAGGCTGAGTAGACACTAGCCTAGGGTGCCAAAGTTTACAGCAGCGGTCCCTAACCTTTTTGGCACCTGGGACTGGTTTCGTGCAAGACAATTTTTCCATGGACCAGGCAGGGGGGAAGGAGGAGCACGCAACCTAGATCCCTCACATGTGCAGTTTGCAGTAGGCTTTGTGCTCCTATGAGAATCAAATGCCAGATGATCTGAGGTGGAACTGAAGTGGTGATGCCAGCGCTGGGGAGCAGCTTGAAATACAGATGAAGCTTTGCTCACTCAGCCGCTGCACACCTCCAGCTCTGTGGCCCAGTTCCTAACAGGCCATGGACTGGTACTGGTCCATAGCCTGGGGGTTGGGGACCCCTGGCTTAGAGGATCCTGCAGTGCCCCTCCTTGAGAATCATTCTAAAAATGTACATCTTCAATTGACGGCAGATGATGCCATCAGTCAATGTGGCCTAAAGGTGCCATATATCTTGAGCCAACATGGGGGACAGAGTTTCAGAAGGCAGAAAAAATAATGAGCTGCTGTTTTAGCCCTAACGTTTAAACCACTTTTGCAATAGAATTTTATTATTTTAGAAAAAGGTTTTACAGGATCAGATCAGGGAATTACCCAATCCAAGATCTTGTTCCATATGGTAGGAAAGCCCAATGATTCCGGAAAGATGCCGGCAGTTACAATAACAACAGACATCAAGGGCACATCTTTGAGTGGAGTGTGTTGTCTTTTCAAGAAGTGCCTTTTAAAATAAGCATACATTTTCTTGGATTGAGTGGATTGAACTGAACCTTCTCCATAAATGTCCAACAGAGATGTATTGGTCATCCCTGCAAGCACATCATTCTTGCTCAATGGAACACTGACCTGTCTCTGATCTTCTGATGGACAGAAGCTACTATTACCCAATCCAGCAAATCAGCACAGCATTCCTTTGGTCAGAAGCTCAGCTCATGGTATTTGTTGGAAGCCATATTTCCTTGAATATCTGACAAAGAAAAACAGCCTTTTAGGGATTGGCACAGCCTCTTCTATTGCAAGCTGCAATGTTTCAGTTGCAGTCTTGTTTTATTAGTGACTTCCATGACAGAAACCCATCATGCCAAACTAATGAGGCTGTTGTTTATTCCAAACCATATGTTGACTCAGCACGATGTTGCACAAATATTTTTTTCTTGGCTAACTTACTGTATAATTAAGCACCCATTTTGAAACAATGTTTCTACACCCCCCCCCGGCCCCCATTCCAACGAACAAACTGAATAAGTCCCAAGAGTTTCCTAATTTGGCAGCAGTGTTTAAAATGTTTTAAAGGATTTGGAAAGACACGGCTCTTTTTTTCCAAAAACATAGGATGTATATAATGGAATCAAATGGATGATTCCACGAAAGCTAACAAAAGAATAATTTTTTTTCCATTGAGAAAAGATTGTTTAATCAGCCTCTTCCCCAATTTGACATCCTCCAGATACATCGGGATTATAGTTTCCAAAATCCAAATGATTAAACTGGAGATCCTATTTCTTGAGTTCAAATTCAACTTTGGTATGTGTACGATGCACAGCAGAGTTGAGGAACAAAGAAAGCGAAGGGGGGGCCCCATAAACAATCAGAAAGAATTATAGAAATCAATCTGCATTAACAACTTAAAAAGAAAACATCTTAGCCCATTTTGAAATTCAGTTTCTATTTTAATGAAATACACATTTCATCCCTGTCTTCTTTTCCCAAACCTCACCATGTCTCCTTTGCACCCTCATGCCACTTCCCCTACCCAGCAGAAGCCACTGACCTGCATGTGAGCAACCTGGAACTTGCAATTTCCTGCCAGATTCCGCACTGACTTGGTTGTGAGAAGCCAGTATGATGATCGTGGGATTTACCTAACGATGGCAACTGGGTCTACAGGGATTGCTGTCATTAAATGATACGGTCACACTTTATGATCATATCACTTAACAATGGAAATTCTGGTACCAATTGCTGTCTTAAGTTGAAAACTACCTATCTATATTTTCATCATATGCAGAAAAAATAAATGCTGGTTATACAAGTAAGATCCAGGTCCTAGTGCTATCATCTTAGAGCAGTGGTTCTCAACCTGTGGGTTGGGACCCCATTTGGGGTCGATCGACCATTTCATGGGGGTCGCCAAGCAAAGCTGTCCGCCATTTTTTTTGTCCGCCATTTTTTTTGTCCGCCATTTTTTTCCCCTTTTCCGGCGGGTGCCTTACCTCCCTTGGGCTGGGCCAGCTGGTGGTCAGCCTGCTCCGTCTCTGCCGCTTGCCAGCTATGCCTTGGCCGGCGCAGGGGGCGGAACCATGCATGTGCGGTGCTCCCGGGCAGGGAAAGTCCTCGACTTACGACCGGTTTAGTCCTCGACTTACGACCGGTTTAGTCCTCGACTTACGACCCGTTGGGGTCACGGCATTAAAAAGGTTGAGAACTACTGTCTTAGAGTATCCCTACAACCAATTTTTTTTTCTTTTGGTAAGTTAGTGCAATTGAACAAGCCAAACCTTTCCAATGGGCTAAACCACTGTTCTTTTTATTGTATTAGGGTAAATAAATTTTTTAAAAAACCTGTTCTCTGGCACCGTAAGGTGAGTTGACCTCGTACTGTGTCTTGCTTTCCAAGAGAAATATAATAATCTATCCTGTTGTTCTGTTTAAAAGGAGCATTCCACACAGCTTATCTATTCTTATTATTTCATTTTGTAGTGTTTCCAAAAGATTTTAAAGAAAGTCTCCATTTTAATATGGTCCTGAATTCAAAAGGCCACTGTCCAAACAAGTATTTATTTTATTTATTTATTTATTTTATAACTTATATGCCGCCCTTCTCTCCGTGGGACTCAGGGCGGCTCACAGCATGTTAAAACAATATAAAACATTTCCCCTATAAAAGCCAATTAAAAACCAAATATTTATAGCTGTGTCTTATTAAAATCATTAAAATTATCCCTATTTAAAATTCACCCTAGGTCAGTCCCGCTTGCTGAAAAAGCCATGTCTTGAGGGCGCGGCGGAAGGTTAGGAGATCCGGAANAATGATCTTCCAGTGTCAGCCGTGGATCCAGGAGGACACCCAAGTTGCGTGCCCTCTCTGAGGGGGCCAAAGTTTCGCCCCCTATAGACAGCGATGGAACCAGCTGACTATGCCGGGGCGCCGGCAACCACAGCCACTCGGTCTTGGAAGGGTTGAGTCTGAGTCTGTTCCTCCCCATCCAGACCCGTACGGCCTCCAGACACCGGGTCATCACGTCAAGGGCATCGTTGGGGAGACCTGGGGTGGAGATGTACAGCTGAGTATCATCAGCGTACTGATGGAACTCCACCCCAAAGCCCCGAATGATCTCTCCCAGCGGCTTCACATAAATATTGAACAATAGGGGAGAGAGGACCGACCCCTGAGGTACCCCACAAGTTAGGGGCCTAGGAGTCGACCTCTGTCCCCCTGCCAATACAGACTGCGTACGGTCGGTGAGGAAGGAGGAGAACCACTGCATAACAGTGCCTCCCACTCCTAACTCACCGAGACGCCACAGCATGATACCGTGGTCCACAGTATCAAAAGCCGCTGAGAGGTCCAAAAGCACAAGGACAGAGGAATAACCCCTGTCCCGGGCCCTCCAGAGATCATTTACCAACGTGACCAATGCCGTTTCCGTGCTGTATCCCGGCCTGAAGCCCGACTGGTATGGGTCTAGATAGTCTGTTTCATCCAGTTGCCGAGGGAACTGCCGTGCAACCACACTCTCAACAACCTTCGCTGCAAAGCGAAGGTTGGAGACCGGGCGATAATTGGCCAACTCGTCTGGGTCCAGGGAAGGCTTCTTGAGGAGGGGCCTCACCACGGCCTCCTTTAGGGCCGCCGGGAAGACACTCTCCCGCAAAGAAGCGTTAACAATTCCCTGGAACCAGGCTCGTGTCCCCTCCCGAGCTGCCAGTACCAACCAGGAGGGACACGGATCTAATAAACATGTGGTTGCATTCAGCCTCCCCAAGACCCTGTCCACATCTTCAGGAGCAACAGAGTCAAACTCCTCCCATACAACCGTCTCAAGACCTGCTCCCGTCTCCTCCCCCTGGGCCAACCAGTCGGAGTCTAAGCCTTCTCGAATCCGAGCGACTTTGTCATACAGATACTGCGCAAAATCCTCTTCCAAGACCACGTGTTTTTTTCCCCCTTTGTGCAATAGGCAGGCTCACCGTAATACTAGGAAGCCAAACAACAATCACAACTTTGATTGTAAAACTAAAACCTATGTTTGTTTTCAGATTTAGCTCTCTTTTAGCCAGCCCAGAAATAAGCAGCAGTTTAAAAGAGAATTAATGTGGAATATACTATGCAGGTCACCTTTCTTTGTAACCTAAGAGCAGAGGTTTAGATAGAAAATGAGGCCAAGTGTAGTTAATAGGACAACCCTGTGCAGTTACAGGTAGTCCTCAGCTTATGACTGTAATGGAGCCTGCCCATTATAGTCTGTTAAGATATTTAATAACTGGAGCAGAGGGGTTGTGCAATAAGCCAGAACACACAATTATGGTTTTTTCATTGGAGAGTGCTGGATCCTGTGTGAGGCAACCTGCACTCTGATTGGTTGCTGTGGTTCTGGAGGGGGAGTTTCCCTTTTTTCCTACCTTTTTATTCTTTTCTTCCCTGTCTGCTCCGCGATTTTACCTCACGATGCCCCAGTTCGCCTGACTATCTAGTTTACTGTACATATAGATATAAAATGTATTTATTTAAACAAAACTACAAGTTTGTGTCAGCGTCTCTGACTTCATTTGGATACCTGTTGCACAATTCCCTGATAGTCACATTGCAATGGCCATTAAGCGAAGCATCTCATTTAATGATCCCCCTCCTTGCTCTCCCCAATTCAAATGAAAGTGCTGGTCATTAAGTGACCACAGGGTGCTTCAGGGGTGTGGGAGGCTCTTGCAGGCCTAACACCGGCTCAAGGCTGCCTGTACCAGGCCTCCCAAGGTCTCTCCCACCACTGAGGCATCTGGTGCTCTGCTTCATGTCCCTTGGAGTTCCTCAGGCCTTGGCTAGCTCCCAGACCTGCTGTTCAACTGGCAAGGGAACCTAAAGCTGATCAGCAGAAGCAACCAGTACAAGGAGGCCAGTTACAGCGGGGGAGAGGCACTGTAGTGGTTGTATCTTTGAAACTGGGTTATAAGTACCTTTTGAAGGATCCAACGTAATTTCAGTTATAAATTAAGAACTACCGATACTCAAAAAGCAATTTCCAGAGTGATTAGTGTGTCCTATTCCTGCATCAATGAGTAGTGGATTTCTTATTGCTGTATGAAATATTGCAGTAAGTCAAGCCAACAACTGTGTTTCATTCAGCTGTTTGTTCCCCTTTAGTCAAGGGAAATTCATTGGAGCTTTCAAAAAAGTCAAGACCAAACCCTCCTCTGTTTTAAAGTACATTATACATATATCAGAAAGAATCACGGCTTCAAATATTCAGTCAAACCACTTTCTTGATTCTTTTGGCCTCTCCTGAAAAGGCCCTTGTCTTTAATTCTCCTCATCTGTAGAGGGAATATGAAGGCATATGGAATATGAACAGCAAGAATTGGCATTTTTGTTGGAATATTTTGTAGGAACATCGGCTTTAGAAAGTTGCATAAATGTCACCATTGCATGTTTAAACCACACAGTCAATACTGTAGATACATACTAGGCTGACCTATGGATAACCTCAGCCTTTATTTTTGCTCCTAAGAAATTGAGTTTTGACAGAGGCATGTGGGAAACTACCAAATTAAAGAGTCTTATAATATACAGTGGAATAGTTCAAATCTCAAGAAAGCTACATGGATTAAAATGACATGCATTCTTAGAATATTTTTGTGGCAGGTATATTTAAGCTGAACGTTTAAAGAATTTTGTAAAACAAAACCATAATTTTTATCCATAACTATAAAATTGAGCTTAAGTACAAATGGGATTCTCTGAAGAAAGAAAGTGTATTAACTGGAATAGTCAAAAGAACTTTCCTGTAATTCTGATTGAAAAAAACCTTAAACCAGAAATGGGGAGATTTTATCCTCTGCTTATGGCTGAAATATAGCTCTCAGCATCCAAAATCCTTGACACGGGTGGTTGGGATTGTATTTGAGGAGATATGAATCTCTCAACCCTGTTTTAGAATTAGCACAAGTTTCATATCTGATAGAGATATGTGCAGATTTGCAGATATGCATATTTACAGTTGACTACAGGGAAAATCCATTTTAACTATAGCTGACAGAAATAAGTCACTTAAAATTTAAAAAATGTTCTTTACAGGTAGCCCTTGACTTACAACCATTTGTTTAGCAATCATCAGCACTGACAAAAGTAACTTATGGCCATTCCTCACAGTTATGACTATTGCAGCATCTCCATGGTCATGTAATCAAAATTTGAGTTCTTGGCAACTGGCATGTATTTACAACAGTTTCAGCATCCCATGATCACGTGATCACCATCTGCAACCTTACCAGCTGGCATCTGACAAGCAAAGTCAATGGAGGAAGATGGATTTGCTTAACGATCATGTGATTCCCTTAACAACTTTAAAAAATATGGCAAAAAACTCCCCATGACTCACTTAACAACTGCCTTGCTTAGCAATAAATAATAAATAAAATAAACAAAATAAATAAATAAAATGGTTTCATTTCTAAAATACAATGTGCAAGATCATATAAAAGGGCAAGTGTCATGGTTTCGAGAGACAGAGACGAATAAAGCAGAACTCCGAGACTTGCAAATTCCTCAAAGAACATGTTTATTAGTTACAAAGTATTGGCACGTCAAAAGTGAAACCAAGTCTGGAGACACACGTAACAATTCCCCAATACAAAGTTAAAAAATCCCATCCCTAAAACTATGCAAGCAACTACGTTCCCCAATACATCTTCTCGGCGGGCTTTTTACGCAACACCAAGCCTGCAGTATCAGGAGCAGCCGATGACCTTGGTTCCCACGGGATAAAAGATTATTTTGACTAGTGAAGCACCTGGGCAACCCCCCTCCCTCCGTTTTATGTGGCAACCTAAAATGAAAAGGAACATGGCTCCATCCCATGTAGAGGGATGAATTCTTGGATGCAAATGGCTGTCTGCTGCTTAACCATTACTTTAAAGAAAGAAACTTTGACCATGCGGAAAGTCCTGCCACAACTGGCCTTTTGGTTTTCCTCTACCTGGTGTGGTTGTTCAGAGGATATGTGTGGTTAAAGAAAAAAAAAGCAGCTTTGAAAATGGCTTTTGCTACCAAGTAATGGACCAATGCTATCTAAGTAAGAAACAGCAATTTAGTGGGTCTTCTCTGCCATGGCCTCCATGCTCTTTTGTTGGAATACAATAGAATAGGATTGAGCTGAATTTGGGAAAGGAACTGACTGGAGCACCTGAATGAAAGGTTGGGATATACTGTAAATCAATCATGAAGAAATTCCAGGTCTTTAATACTAAAAAATAAAAAATTCCCCAATACAGACCCAAAGCAACACAATGTTTTTTTTAACGGCATGTCAAATTGTTAGTAATTTTCTGTGTGAGAGAATGATGACATTTTGTGTGTGATCAGTGAGAGGATAAGCAAATGTGTCTTCAGACAGCTGTCTAAACTATAAAAGAAATACTGCAGTTGTTATGAAAGTGGAAGGGCAGTACAGACACACTTAATGTATCAGAACTTTTGCCTTGCACTAGACAAGAGATAAATCTCATGCAATGCTTCTGAGAATTGCAAAGGATTATATAAATAAAAAACACTTCCAAAATAGCTTTCTTTTGGTTTAAAGGTAGCATTCTGAATTAAACTGGTACTTTCAAGGAACCAAAAAGAGCTGAAGTTATTGAGTACTTTGGCAATATGTGCATAATGAATTTCCTGAGTTCACCCAATGGACTAGATTAAACCTGAGCTAGGTTCAACTACTACTTTTTTCTGTGTCTCAGTGGAATATCCAAGCAGGATTGGCACTTGGGGGAAAGACTACCTTGGAATTCCAGAACTGTTGATTGGACAGGAAGTCAAAACAAATATCACAGAAGAGGACAAACAACTATGTTCCTGACAAGAAAACTGCATAGAAGCGGCCAGGGGAATCTTCCGAGTGAAGCTTGACTCAAAGGAGACTTTACTTTTTAATTAGTAGTTCAAGATGTCCATGAGGTTTGTTTGGTTTTCATCTTGGTATATTATATGAATGCAGTATATTTAGAAAAACCACCTGAAGCAAAAGGATAGGGCCAGACATGGTCTTTGTTGTCCATTGCTGTTCCTCATTTGCAATTTTTTTTCTGAGGGGAGTTAGTCCAGATGTCATTATTTCTCATTTGCAATTTTCCCCATTGATTTTCATATGCCACAAAAAAAAAGGAAGTCACAGTAGCTGTGTCAACTCTGCAATGAACCTGATTGAAGCCATTCTGGCTCGTTTTTGGTTGCCACCAGACTGGGAGGAGAGTGGTGGCATTTTTGTGCTAGCCTAAACAATTCTCTGTCCTGTGGGAACCAAGGTCATTTCTGTTCGTTAGACTGGGGGGAGGGGCTGAACCTAATGTTAAAAAGCCTGCAAAATTATTCTGCTGGAGAACGTAATTGATTGCATAATACTGGGGTGGGAAGTTTAACTTTGTAATACTGTAACTATTTGGAGGGAACTTTAGTCTTGGTTTCACTTTTGACTGTGCTGATACTTTGTAACCAATAAACATGTTCTTAGAGGAAAACTCAAGCCTCGGAGTTCTGCTTTAATTGGTCTCATCTATCGGAACCGTGATAAGCTGTATTGACTGGTAGGAGTCAATACATTAGGAGCTTCCTTCAGTTGTAAGCAAATGACATTTCCACAGCTGAAGCTGAACTTTTCCAATTTCTTCTCTGCCTCCTTTGCATAGATACATGGCTGGAAACTAGGCCTATTTTAAAACTGCAAACAATCCTGTTCTGCTGCAGCTTCTTCTTCTATTACTGAAAAATTGTGAAGCAATATGACCAAATAAAAGTATAACAACATTATTTGCATATAATTTAAAAGCCTTTTCAGAATTTAAATGCCTTTATTTGTCAGAGGTTAGCTTCACGGGACAGATTGTCTGTTCTGAAATTTAAGATATAATTCTGAACTGCATATAATTCTGGACACGGTAAGAATGCACTCCAGATTTTGGAAGTTCCTGATTTTCACTTGTTCTTCCTAGTCCATGCTTACTGTACACGCATCACCAAATCTTCCTCTTCAGTGTTTAATCAGGTGCAGGGTAAGTAATTGAACTTTTGCAGTCAATGACCATCCAGGTTGTAAGGAAGTTCCTAATGTATCAATATGCGTTTCCACGAAGTGTTACTTAGCATACATCTGCACTGGCAGATTGCCCCATCGTGAGTATGGGTTGCCAACTTTTTCTAGAGGGTATTAAGAGATTTCACCTTCTATTTATCCATAGCCACTTGCCGATGTGACTTCTGCCATGGTTTGGTGATACCTGGTGTACAAATGTATCAAATCTAACATCTGCTACACATACAATAAATATGAAGCTATATTTACTAGCAGAAAAAAACCTGTTGTGTAGCAAGTTCTGGAAACCCCAGTATAGGTTCTCAAGACAGAATTTCAAGAAGCTAAACAAATAGGAAATCCACCTACTACAAGACTATTTTCATTACAATTCTTCAAATATGAATAATGATGAAAGGATACACACAGCATATATTATATACTTATTGAAAAAAACTTTATTAGTGGCTTAGCGTGTAGTGTATTTTAAAACTTTCTAACAGCCAGACCTGTTTTATTATACAAGTTACACAAGTCAAGAAGAATGGGCTCACTAATCTTAATTTCAGTATGAAATTAATATAGTATTTTTCATTAGATGAACCTTTCATGATCCCTATATTCCCTCTGATAGGATCACTTCCCTTTAATTTTAACCTAGTCACTTTGTACATCGCTAAATAGTCTATCTTTTTGACATTGCTATATTTTGTTCTTAGAAATCTACCTACTCTATCCAAATAAACATGACACTAGCTCAAATCTATTATCCTTCATTTGAAAGCATTCAATTGATTTGTTTCCAACAAGGATTCTAAGCATTTTTTTTAATGTAGGCAGGTTTTTAACATAGAAGGGGACTTCTGAAAATAACATTACTCTACAATTATTTATAATGGTCCCAAATTCTTTTAAAAAATCCTCAGCCTTCAGTGTAGACATTTTTATATTTGATCTTAAGAATTTACAATTATAAAGAGAAGTGTTATATTTAAAAGTTGCTTTTCTCATTCTTACGTCTGTTTGTTGGAGTTGACTACTGTCAAATTCTTATTTCATGGAGTTCTGTGTAAAAACTGTGAATGGAATTTGCACTTTGAGTAAGGAAACAGTTGGGTGTAAGAAAATTACACAACAGTGCTCCAAAATTCTCATTTTTAGATAGTAAAATTGGGGTGCTATTTCAATTACTAGAGGATACTATAAAAATAATAATTCATTTCAGGTCCAGCATCCCTTTGCTTTTTCAAACATCTTACAGTTGCCTGTATGAGGTGCTACAAGACCAGTTCTCCCATGTTACAAAATATTTTCACTTTGGACAGTAGATTAGTGTAGACCAGTGATGGTGAACCTTTTAGAGACTGAGTGCCCAAACTGCAACCCAAAACCCACTTATGTATCATCGGGTGCCGGGTGGACGTGGCCCATTGGGTGGGCGTGGCCCATTGAGTGGGTGTGGTCCATTGGGTGGCATGGCTTTGGTGGTAATGGCAGATTGTGTAGGACTAAAAAGTTCAATCAATCAATTCCAACTTTGTGAGATCTTTTTTTCCCCGCGAGAAGTTGAAATTGATTGAACCTTCTTTTTTTTTGCACACGGCAGTGGAGGCCTAAAGCAAAAAGGTTTCATAAAACCCAGCTGAAGGCCTAGGACTGGGGTGACGGCATGCGTGCCCACAGAAAGGGCTCTGCGTGCCACCTGTGGCACGCGTGCCATAGGTTCGCCACCACGGGTGTAGACAGTAGTCCACCCAATACCCACAGACCTGCTACCCAGATCATATTTTTCATTATAACTAAGGCATAGAGTGATATAGGTCAGAGGTCCCCAACCTTTTGGGCACCAGGGACCAGTTCTGTGGAGAAAGGTTTTTCCACGGACCGGAGAGTATGTGGTTTTGTGTGCTGCTTGCATCCCACGGATGGAGCTTTGCTTGTTTGTGCAGACCGGTTGCTGGCATGCCCTGGCCCGGTACTGGTTCATGGCCCGGGGGTTGGGGACCTCTGATATAGGTGTTGCTCCAAAGGCAACCTTGAAGAAATGCATTGTGAGATCATGTCTACGAAAACTATTTTGTACAGACAGCTGCAGTAACCACCTCAGTTTACATAGCTCTGAGAAATCCTCAGAGATTTTTTTACAGACCATCTGGGCAATGAATGAGTGGCAGAAGCATGCAGAGGAGAACGATGGAGAGAGTCCTGGTTCATCTTCCATCTCAAGAGGCGAGTCTTAGTCCTGCTGCTGCCTAATTAGGTAGCAAGTCTTCCTAGGATGTCCCTGGGCAGCTATCAATCTTTCGTTCTCCACTCACACTCTAGCCTTTGGACAGACTGAATACCATGCCATAGCTTCTGTTTGAAACATCAAGAAAAATGGGAAAAAAGAGCCATCCTCACATGTAGAACCCTTTAGCAAGGAAAAGATAACCCTTCCCCAAACAATACATTTGATCACCAGAAAGCAGACCTGCTTCTCAGTCATCCATTTTTGGAAATGTGGCATCAACCGTCCCTAAAATCTGGGACAGATCTTAAAATCTGACAAACAAGTCTCAGCTCTCATTTAAAAACAAAAATAAAAAAACCTTCCCCTTGATACAAAACAACAAAGAAATGCTTTTTTTTCTCAAAAGCAGAATCCCTTTAGTCAGACTCAGCCTCAAAAATGTGCTTCATGTAGAAGCTGATCTTTTAGGTTCTTTTTATTCCACATGAAGGTATTTGGCCACAAGAAAGTTGCAACTTACAGCCTTCCCTTCTGCTCTTTACTAGTGACAATGAAAATTTCAGGGGTGAAATAGCCGGACAATACTACTATTATATCCCACTGATTTCGGTCTGCACATCCACAACATGCTCCCAAACATTAATAAAACACAAGGCATAGACAGTTATTTCTCACTGTTATTTTGATATGGTTCTCATTGTTATTGGCATTGTAATGTAAGCTAAAACTGTTTCATTCTTTGCCCAGAAAATGTGTGTCCCAAAGCAAAGTGATGGGGGAATGATTATTAACTGAAATCCATTTGGGATGAGGGGGAAAAGAGAAAGCTTTAGGCCAGTGGTTCTCAACCTTTTTAATGCTGCGACCCCCAACCAGTCGTAAGTCGAGGACTAAACCAGTCGTAAGTCAAGGACTACCCAACTGGTCGTAAGTCAAGGACTTTCCCTGCCCGGGAGCGCCGCGCATGCGTGCTTCCGCCCCCTGCGCCGGCCGAGGCGTAGCTGGCAAGCGGAAGAGACGGAGCAGGCCGACCACCAGCTGGCCCAGCTCAAGGGAGGTAAGGCACCCGCCGGAAAAAAAATGGCGGACAGCCTTGCTTGGCGACCCCCGTGAAATGGTCGATCGACCCCAAATGGGGTCGTGAGAACCGCTGCTTTAGGCTCTAAATGAAAAGGCAATGGAGTACTCATGAAGCTTAAAGAAGTGGAAATGATTTGTGTTAGGACTGTCGTAAAAGCATCAACTGATGAATGGCTAATTGGGATGACCTAAATGACTTGTCCGAATATTTTTCAATTCCCAATGTGAGCTCCTTATGTTATTATTTAAAAAAAAAAGGAAAAAGAAAAAAAAAGCTAGCCTAGGGAATTTGTGTGGGCTGGGCACTGGTGAATAAGCACAATAATAACCCATTAGTGAGTAAGAACTTGTAAAAGTTGTTATTCTCTTTGCTTCAAAGGCTGTCAACAATGCTGCCAATAGCTTCCTTAACTAGGCATTCACCTAGCACTAAATTTATCTTGGTGGGATTTTGTTCAGACCACGGAGTGATCACTGCTGTGCACACCAGCCAAAATTGTGTGATTCAGCGAGGAGGCTGAGCGATCAGAGCCTTCTGTTGGTCCATTGGCGCTGTCACTGCGTTGGCAGCAAAGAATCTGCTTGAAGGTGGCACTCATTTCTTTGTCCCGGTAAGAGTAGATGATGGGGTTCATGGCAGAGTTGAATTCGGCAAGCAGCAAGAAGAACTTTTCATATGCTAGGACGTCGCACTGTGGGCAGCAAACGTCAAGAAGGAGCAGAACTAATCCTGGTGTCCAGCAGATTATGAAAGCACCTGGATAGGACAAATAAAAATACATTTGGTCTTCTAGATATTATATAATTATTATTATATATTATGTAACTATTATACAGTATACAGTAATAATAATATAAGGTAGCAATAGCATTTAGACTTATATACCACTTCATAGTGCTTTACAGCCCTCTCTAAGCGGTTTACAGAATTAGCATATTGCCCCCCCAACAATCTGGGTTGTCATGTTACCGACCTCGCAAGGATGGAAGGCTGAGTCAACTTTGAGCCAGTCAGGATCGAACTGCTGGCAGTCAGCAGAGTTAGCCTGCAATACTGCATTCAAACCACTGTACCACCACAGTTCAAGATGCTATATAATATTGCCTAGATCAGAGGTCCCCAACCTTGGTCACTTTATGACTTGTGGACTTCAACTCCCAGAATTCCTCAGCCAGCCATGCTGGCTGAGGAATTCTGGGAGTTGGAGTCCACAAGCCATAAAGTGGCCAAGGTTGGGGACCCCTGGTCTAGATATTATATATTCTATCACACACTTTTTTGAAGGTGCTTTGCAGCATGTACTCATTTATCCACTGAAAGCCTCTGTGAACTGGACTAGGCTTGATTAGTCTAATTTAGACTAATTTGTCTAATTTATGAGGTTGCTAGGAGTCAGAAACAACTTACTGGCACATAAGGGTGATGTTCAGAATGAAGCAAGGGGATGAATCTAGATTTATTCCTCTCTATATCATAGTGATTCTCAACCTTTGGTTTCCTTTCTAAATATGTATTCAGCCAAGGATCCTTATTTTCAAAGAATTAGACAAAAAAAATGACATATTTATTTATGAAGCTGAATTCGGATTGACTTTAGCAGATTAACCGATTACCTTCCAAAGTTTTTAAAAGTAACTAATACAATGAGTAGATCGGATATATGTTTTGAATCAATTAATTCTGTAATCCCAGCATTATTATTATAACGTTTCTATACTGTACCTTGTGCCTGCTAACTTTAGTCCTCAATTGTATCATACCTTCCAAACGGGAACACAAAGATTGTCTGCAACTAATTATCTGCACACTGAGGGCAGAGTTTGGCCCCTTGTACATCTGCTGAGAAGCACAAATGATCCTGTTGTCAGCTTCTTAAATCTAATATAACTTTCCTTGAATAGCTCCAGTTCATTTAAGAAATTGCCAACAGCTGTGATGTTTGCACTCAGACATACTTCAAATCACCTTTTCTCCTTCAAATCCTGTTCACTGCACAACCTATTGAAAAGTATACCATACATATCTTTGCAGAATAACCTTAGTTTGCAAGAGGTTTGTTTTTTGCCTGGTGTATTTTATCCTTTTTGTAACATTTCAATGGCTCTTCTTTCCTTCCTATCCAGTTGTTGTTTTGTCTCACCTCACCGCCATCAAGTTTGTTTATTATACCAATTTATACGGCTGCCCAAATCAAATTCATGACTCTGAGTGACTAACAATAATTATACAAACAAGAACACACATATTATTTGCAGCTGAGGTTAAAAAAAAATCAAACCCCTCAACAACAAATCATCACAAGTGTTGTACTAGCTCTGCTACACACCTATTGTAGATCCCCCCAAGCCTGGTGTGTTTTGCTCTCCTACTTCTCTTCTCCTTCTTTTCAATGCCAGATTCATCTTTTACCCATCTTTTGGGAACTAATATCTTCCATTCAGTTCATATTCCTATCCACAAATATGCATTGTTTTAATAGTAATCTTAATAATTTGGAAAAAGTTTTATAACCAAAAGTGCAATTCATATTGAAATAGCTCATAATAATAATAATGTTATTGCCCACTATTTTTAAAGTAAATGAATATTCTACTGTGTATAAAACTAAAAGCATATATCCTGGCCAGAGATGCTTTCAGCAAACCAAAGTGGTGTTAAAGTGTGAATTATAACATCACAATGCAAGCACCACCATTTACATATGTTAATGCAGTGTCACACAAGTATAAAAGTATCAAAATTT
This sequence comes from Protobothrops mucrosquamatus, assembly GCF_001527695.2. Lineage (NCBI taxonomy): Eukaryota > Metazoa > Chordata > Lepidosauria > Squamata > Viperidae > Protobothrops > Protobothrops mucrosquamatus. Next base: position 14,553 of record NW_015388203.1, on the reverse strand, counting down.
TGCGTTGTGACACTGAAGCACAGGCTCCATTGCTTCTTTTCCGGGGAATCTTAATGCACATGAAAAAGGAGTCAAGTTTGTATGTGATGACATAATGCAGTTTTCATCATTTGCCATCCCATAGCCCAGGGGTGTTAAACTGCTGGCCCACGGGCCGGATGCATCACAGCAAAACCGCGCCCACCTCATTGCTGGCAATGGCAAAAAAGTCGCGATACGTTGCGACACGTCACGTTGCGAGTTTGACACCCCTGCCATAGCCCATCCCTTATGGATGCCATAGTCAGAGCTAATATAAAGTCATACGAATTTAGAGCCAAAGGCTTAAGCTACAATTTAGCCAACTCTAGTTAAACAATTCCACAGTGATTTTGCCCCTCTTTTCTGGGTAGCTGTTTAAAGTAATTCGGAAAACAACCTAAGATGTATAAATATTCATGTCTTGAACCTTACTATTCCTTATTTAGGTATCTGAAAATAATGAGAATGAAGAAAGCAAGGTTCTCTCCCCAGACTTCAAAATTATAACAGGCCTATCAGCAAAAAAAAAAACAATAAATAAATCCAAGCACTGAAGAACTAGGTGCATTGTTTTAAATCTTTCACTTTTCCTCCAGGTTTGAAATAACTTTATTTTCCTTCTGCCCTGCAGGGCATTTAAGTTGTCTGTCCAATCTCTCTAGCTGTGCTGCTTATTGATTCCTTGTTCAGATCAAGTCTGTCAAGCCCAGGGGAAATCAGGAGATCCAGACAGTTCAAATGAGTATAAGCTTAAGCTCTCTACAAGAATTTGACCAACTGGCCATTATGGGAAAGAGAGGCATTCAAGATGGGCTGGGCCTAGATCTCTTGTGAGGGTGCAGGGACTCGTGAGTTATGATGCATTTGATCCCTCTCTCGGACTCAGCCTAGTCATCTCCTACAAAGCCATTTTTGTTGTTGTTGCTGTTACTGTTTTAATTAATTAAAAGCATTGATTTCCCCTGCTTTCATGTTCAGGAGGAGGAAAGGAAATATATGGGAATGTGGAATGCTTTAGAACGGTGGACTCACAATGGTATGTGTCTTGGAAGAGGCAGATAAATTGCAATAACCAAAAATGAAATGTATAATGCTTGGGAGATGCTTAATCTGTTTGTTAAGAGAATTTTCCAAGTAGGCTTCAACTTATTATAATTTTTAATGACAATTTATCTTCTTCCCAGTACTGGATGCATTAAAATAGCACAATTATTTGTAAGGATTTCAAGAACTGGATTTTAAAATTCTTAACCTCAGAGAACACTTTTCATATTCCTTTATTTATAAAAAAAATCAGACAATTATATTCTAGGGCATATTCCCAGGATTTATCTAAAAATAGTTAGTGTATGTTTAAGAAATCCAGTAATATATTCATACCACATTCCATTCAATAGACCTTAACTTCAGGAAGAGCACTGGGTGTAGCTACTATATATTCAAGAAGCAGCACACTGGCATAACACAAAAATAGAAATCCTTGATGTTTTTACATTGCATATTTTCATGAGATAAATCCACTAGTTTTCTTTTCTTTTCTTTATTACATTTAAATATATCACATTGTCCCTACTTGTTATTTTGAGCAAATTGACTTCACATCCCTTAATTTGCCAACAAATCTATATTAAAAAAAGAATATGCTGCTGCTATATATTGACATCCATCCATCTATCCATCCATCCATCCATCCATCCATCCATTTATCTGACAATTCAATGCTCTTGGCCATCATAAGAATGAAATACGCTTCTAATTGCATTGGCAACTGAATAAGACTTTGTCACATTTTTGGAAATTTCATTGTAAAAAAGACATCAAGGGGAAAAAAAGAAACTCTAGTTTCAGAGAAATTCACACCATGAGTAAAAAGTGAGGTTCTGAGTTGGGTGTGCCAAGAGCAATAGAGAAGGCAATGAAATAAAATATGACCTACTGTATTGATTTGATTGTGGAGAAGAACAGATGCAGAACTATTGTGTGTAAGGGATGCTATTGTATCTCCCATCCTTGAGCATCTAAAGTTGAGGCGCTGATCCTTACTAACGTTAATGCTCTTGTATGTGTAACAGAAGTCATTCCATGGAGATAATTGAGGAGACGGATTTATAGAAATCAATTGGCCTTACAGCTAAACAGGCTAATATAAATTGTGATACAGAATACATTTTCTTACTGCACTCTGAAAGGTATCTTTCTGGACTGCTCTGTTTAACCCAAACCATAATTAACCCTGAGCTTAATACTGCAGTTTAGCCAACACCATACCTGGGGTAAGTAACAGGTTCTTTGCCAAATTCTTAACAATCAAACATGATCAGTACCTATTTGGTGGGTGGATGAAGCATCGTTAGTGTAATACAATACAAAACAAAACAAAAACATGGCACATTTAAAGGCTCTGACCCAGAGCAGCAATATAGTCAATATAAAATTTTATTCCACTTACATTTAGTGTCTGGAATATTTTACATGACTTAAATTTTACATGACTTTTTTGGGGGGTTAACAAACAGGAGTTGCTTATGCACAGAACTTTCAAGATGACCAGAAGTTTTAAAAGAGGATGGGAAAGCCTTTCAGAGATAGTTAAAGTCAGAAAGATATGTGAAGTTAATGGAAGGGATGAGTCCCAGCTGTTGTCAAAACAATTTGAAATATTTATTGTTAGGAAACACACAAAGCTGCCCCTATGGACCTTATCATTGCTGAAGGCCAAAAATAAACAGGAAGTGTTTATATTTTTCTCTTCTTTTATCAATGAGGCAACAGCTCTGTGCTAGGGAACATACAGTTTGTAAAAAGAGATGTGGCAGGAAACATTTGGCTGAAATGACTAGAACTGAAAAACCAGATGCCGCAGGGTTAAAACAAACTTTACATTAAAACTATGAGCTTTAATGCCTTTTTTGAGGGAAGAGTGATGGGTTATTGTTTCTCTCTTGTATCAGGATTGTGTCTGTATTACTTAGATGTATTACTTAGATGTATTACTTAGATGTATTACTTAGATGTATTACTTAGATGAAATTTCCCCAATTTGATAACCTTCACTTCTTAGACTTAAATGATCATTCCAAAGCCAGCATGACTAGGAAACTGTGGGAATTCAGTTCTAATATAGTTAGAAAATAGTGGACGGCAGAAGCTACCCCAACACTGGGAGATAATGGTGGAATCCATTGATATGTTTTCATCAACATTCCCAGTGTTATTCTAAATGTTAGATTCAGGTAATTCAGGTAATTATTTATTAATATTCAACTAGGGAGGTTGATGGAGACCCAGTTTAGTGTGGTAGTTAAAAGCACTTAGCTGGGAGAACTAGACTGTAAGGACCCAGCCCACTTTGCATCTTAAGAAGACAAAACTCTTGGAATAGTTCTTCCAACAGGAATCATTTATTAAGAGAAAGTGGTTGTAGGTGTTCTAGACAGGACTTGGGGTCCAAGCTCTCCCATTCAATGTTTTAAGGGGTCCCCCAGTAGCCCCACCCCATCACCCCCTTCTTCCAGCGACAGTCCCAGGCATTACATTCCCACCCCCTTTTCCTCACTGCTGGGAAAGGAGACTTCAGAGAGGATTACATGAAAGGTAATAGCTCCATTGTTATGGTTAGTCCTTTTGGTGATATCCACATTCAGTCCCTTTGAAGTTGAAATGGAGGAAGTGAGAGCCATAAAACCCCTCTGCTCATCTCCCTCCCCCTTCATCGTATGACAGAATCCAGAGAGGGCAGAAATGGGGTTTCTAGTCGATAACTAGAGATGAATTATAATTGGATTCTGACATAGACAATGAGTTCTAGTTCTGCATCTTTGGGCCTGTCACTTTCAGCCCTGGGAAGAAGATGGCTGTGACAAACCACTTCTAAAAATCTTGCCAGGAAAAGAGTCTCTAGGCCAGGGGGTCTTCAAACGTGGCCCTTTTATGACTTGTGGACTTCAACTCCCAGAATTCCTCAGCTAGCATGACAGACAGACAGACAGACACACAAAAGGAGGTTCTAATGTATAATAGATCTTGCTTATGTGTCATAGTTTTCATTTAATAATCTGTCTAAAATGTTAGCCTACATGAAAAACACAATTAAGCAGATACTAATATCACTTAACTTGTGAGAGCTAGCAACATACTATTTACCTCATAATAAATGAAGATTGTATATATGCAGGTTTCATTTTCTTCCCGCAACTAGATTTGGCTAAGCAATTATAATTGTCCAGAGGTCACCCAAAAGGCAAATTGGATTCTGCATCTTTCCAGCCCAACTACAATGCCTTAAGCCCTACATCAGACTAATGTATCAGAGATTCATATTCAAGCAATAAAAATGGCAGGAGAAATAACTTAGACAGACATCCCTTCCTGTTCAAACCATTAATATTAAATTAAGAGTCATTAACTAACTAGATGCATTTTTTTATTCCCATAATATGTGCATTGTTCTGGGAAGCACTGAGATTCTGCAGGAGAAGAACATCTAAAACCTTCAGAATACAAAGCTGCTCCTTGACTCACGGAAAGAGCCGGAGTAAAAAGCTCCACGTCACATTATGAAAATACTAAATGACAATTCTTTGTAAACACTTCCTAGATAAAGATTATGAAATACGAGGCTGAACTGTTTAGTCATCTTTCCAATATATCCAGATCCAAAACACTCGCCAAAAGTGTTTCAGAGGAAAATGATCACTAAGCACTTGAGATCTTATGAAATCAGGCCACATTCTAAAACATTCCTTTGGCAATAAAGCCTCTGCCCGTTTCCTGAAAACCATGAAGTTTCAAAGCAAATTCACTTACTGCGCCTTCTTTGGCTCACCACAAGAGGTCACAAGAAGCATAAAGTGGACAAGGGATATGCATCTGCCAAAGCTGGTAGCAGCTCTAGTATACTTTTCCTAGTTAACTATGATTAACACTTTAAACATAAGGAGACCACACCTTCCTTGTCAAATACCAGCCTATGAGAGGGCCCAATTCTATTTTTGCTGGTGAGCCTATTTAGGATTTGGAGAACATGCATAAGTCTCCCAGAAGAGGCTTTCTACAACCCGTAAAATATATAAAAGGTGGGAGATCCTCCTTCTCCTCCTCCATTTTTTTCTGGGCTGATGGGATCTGATGTTTCCATTCGTTCTAGTCATTACCCAGCTTTCATATTTGAACAAGACTTAAACAGTGTGGCAGACGGCAGGAGCAGGCACAATCCTATGCAGGCTTATCTGGAAGTAAATTCTGTGTTATGAGCTGCGTACCGTATAGCTTTAGTGCTTAAAATGGATAGGTATCATCTCTGTTGAAATCCTAATGAAGCCACCTCTATGCTTTAAATTCACTGAAGATTTAAGTAAACCACTGCCATATTCAAGTCCAGCAGAATATAATGAATTTATGCTGTCCTGCTTTACTAAAGATAGTATAATGATAAGTATTGCCACTATTATTTCTCTTTGTGCCCTGATAGAAAAACATCTGTTGTTGCCTAGGATTGAACTCTTAACCTTCCGAGTGCCTTCACTTCTAAACTACTGGATCGCTCTTTATATTTCATTATGAGCTGTGGTGGCGCAGTGGTTAGAATGCAGTACTGCAGGCTACTTCTGCTGACTGCCAGCTGCCTGCAGTTCAGCAGTTCAATTCTCACCGGCTTAATGTTGACTCAGCCTTCCATCCTTCCGAGGTTGGTAAAATGAGGACCCAGATTGTTGGGGGCCATAGGCTGACTCTGTAAACTGCTTAGAGAGGGTTGTAAAGCACTGTGAAGCGGTATATAAGTCTAAGTATTGGTCTCCCAGGATTCCCAGCTTACTCCTTTAGTACTCATTGGGATTCTTAGACGGTCTTGGATTTCTGGGACTAATTTTCCCTAACGAAATGCCGAATTTTCCTAACATGTCTCAGCATCACAGGTTCTTTTAACAGATGTGCCAACGAGTCTCTGAGTTTAACATTTTCAGGAAAGAACATAAAGTTTGCACAAGGGATGGCAGAGTTTATGGAAAGTATATCGATAGAAGAAATAAAAACAATCTGTGACTTTTTAAAAAAAATGCACTCAACGAATTTAAAAATGGGGAGAGAGGAAAAAAAGACTCCTGTCACTGAGGATGAGGAGGAGAAGCATGATAGCCAAAAAACAATGGAATGTGACACATTTACTTAGCAAGGGATTTGAAATAAAACAGGAATGTTCCACAGGAACAGAATGCACAACAAAGTTTCAGCTTTCTGCTACTTGTACCATTTGCAATGACGGATCACTTGAAAACAAGCTGGTGTAGACATCTAATAAAAACTGGGTTATTTTATGGAGGGAGGACTTATGCTAGAGCTTGTCTGCGTGCAGCATATTTAGAGAGAGTGAGAGACAGACAGATTGACTGCACATAGTCCTTCACCTCCTCAGTGGGACAATTTCCTTTCTCTGCTGAGATTAGCTCTCAGTATTATCACTGTTTTTAAAGCTGACCAAGCAGCCTCACGCTGCCAGATAAAACAGATGCTTATTTCATAACTCCTGTCAAACATGCACTTAACAATCTGTCTGGAATATGCCCCATATGTGTGAATACTTTAAAAAAAATCAATAGTTTGGGAACTTGTTGCTCAATGAAAGAGGGGAAAAAACCCTCTATATATTCTTCTTTTTGCCTGCCTTAATAAATGCTGAGTTTCTATAAAAAAAATCCCAGACCTTGGACCCAGTTAATCCATTGTAATGGATGAGTTCCACTGAAGGAAAGGGATAGAGGAAACAAAGAGCCTTGGGTGGTGAAGCATATTTCTTTAGTGAGGAGTATATGGATATAATACTAATTTCGGTTTAGTTTTAATATAACTGGGTGAAGGGCATGATGGAATGAGCACAAGATGATGGAAACTGACCAAAAAACTTAAACAACTGGAATTTCTTTCAACTTGCAAATATAACCTGATTTTGGAATGTCACTAAATTACTATTACTAGGCTGGTTGCTACATGGCAAGACAACACAAACATAACCTGTGTAATTATTTGAGATAGAAATGATTTAATTATTTTGTGAAATTGCAGAATTTTGACATTTGTTGCAAATCTTACTTTATTTTGAGCCTTGGCTTTCTTGACTTCATCTTTGTAGGTTCGGGCTATTTGCTGGTGTCCCTCTTTCCATTTTTTGTACTTATCCTTTTTCTCTCTCTGTTTATCAGAGAGCTCTTTGTGCAACCATCTTGTTTCTTCATGGATTTCTTGTTTTTTTTCTTTCACAGTGGTACTGAGTTGGTATGGGCTTTTATAATCATATTTTTCAGAGTTTCCCAAGCTTCTTCAGTTGTTTTCACTTTTAAGATTTTCATCCATTGAATCCTTCCCAAGCTCTAGGTTTGTTAAAATCAGCTCTTTTAAACTCTAAGACACTGGTTTGATTATGTTCTAGTACTTGTGGTTGTATTATATTGAATTCCAGTATGACATAGTCCCTGCAGCTTCAACCCTCTCTATCACTTCTTCTCTGTTAGTAAGAATTAGGTCCAGTATAGTTGTCCCACTAGTTCCCTCCTCTGCCTATTGGGTGACAAAGTTGTAAGCTAAGTTATTAGGAACCTGTTCGTTCTCCCCCTAGATGCAGAGATTGTCTCCCAGTTGATGTCAGGATTCTGTCAGTGACTGTATTAGCAATACTTCTACTAATTCACAAGATATGTCAATAGATATTCAATTGAAAGCAACACTGTATGGTATATAAATTATTCTTCCTCCACTTTCAGAAATCCTCCTGAAAGCAGCCTCTTTTCTGTGTTTTAGTATCCCTTCTAGTTCAATCTAGCACTAAATAAAATTTGTTTGATTATGGAGCATACAGCTAAAATCTGGCAGAAAAGGCATGTTCTGGGTACCACCTTTTATGGACCTACATTTGGTGGGTCGCAGGAGGTGGCCTTTCTCTGCTGCAGGGCTTACCCTATTTTCCCCATCCTGAAGTCAAGTTAGCCCCATCCATGTTATCATTCCAGAAGTCCCTCGGGACTGGGTTATGTCACCAGGCCTGGGGCCCACAGAGAAGTGGAGATATTTAGATGATTCTATTGTAGTAGATATATTTTACTCTTTCTGTGTAGTTCATATATTTTAATTATGTATAGTGTTTTTCATTTTCAATGTTTGTTATATTTTTATAATGATTGTTTTTATATGTATTTTACATATCTGCTGTTTTACTGATTTTTTTTATGCCACCCAGAGTTGCTTTTTGTGAGATTCGTGATCATTTATATATGAGTAATAAATAAACAAAATAAATATGCCAACAAGGCATTTGAATTATCCTAGAATAAATTCTTCAAAATGCTGTGATAAATTGTCATTTCATTTTTTTACAAAATTAAATCACTGACAATAAACAAAGAGGTTTGTGATTCTTGCCCATTCAACACAGGAGTAACTAGAGGTATTTTTGTACATCTATAAATATATTTTCAATATAAATATTCGGAAAATTACACAGCCTTTCCACATGAACACAGCCTGGATTGTAATAAATTTTAAATAATACATTTTTCATATTCATCACCATCATTTTTAGCCATTGTCTATCCACTGCAGGATGAAGGCCTCTTCCGCATGTTTCCAACCAATATGCTCCTGAGTTTTCTTTTGCCAATTGGGCCCACAATACTTGCTGATGTCATGGATCCATCTTGTTTTAGGTCTCTTTCATGGACGCTTTTTATCAAGTGGGATCCATTCTATGACTGCTTTGGTCCACCTGCCATCAGTTCTTCTTGCTTTGTGAGCAGCCCATTTCTTTTACTCTCTTGATGATATTGTATACATTCATTTGTTCTCTAATTCAGGGGTCCCCAACCCCCGGTCCGTGGATCAGTACCGGGCTGCGGCATGCCATAAACAAGGAAAGCCCCATCCGGAGGATGCAGGCAGCAAACAAAACCACGCCCCTTCTGGTCTGGGGAAAAACCTCTCTCCATGTAACCGGTCCCTGGTGCCGAAAAGGTTAGGGACCTCTGCTCTAATCCATGTGCAGGTCTTTCTATCTTGTCTTGTAATACCAAGCATGTATCTTTCCATGGCTCTTTGCGCCACTTGTAGCTTTTGTATCGATTGTGAGGTTAGTGTCCATGTTTCACTGGCATATGTTAGAGTTCACCGGCACATTTTTTATATTATACCACAAATATTTTCTAAATCTTGTTATTAATGGCATGAAAAAACTGCAAAGACAAGGGTCTTTTATGTTTTTTTCAGGGTATCTCTCATTAATACTGACTTCCATATTATTTTATAAAAAATTGGCAGTGTAAGTCTTGTTATACTTCAAAATGTCCTTAAGGAAAAAAAAAACACTTTCAAGGATTCCTAAGGCTTCCAGTGCTTCTTATTTTTATAATTACCACCCACAAGGACTAAAAATTTTCTTTTAAATCACAGCTGGCAAAAACACCAACTTTGTACCAAAGCATTCCACTTCATTTTCACTGTTTTTTTTTAAATCACTAACGTTTGTTATTTCAACTCAATCCATCTTTAAGGATTTATTTTGCACTGCCATGTATTTAAAATGTATTTATATGGCTGTCCATTCTTAAGCACCTTTGGGCAGCTCACAGCAACAATAATTACTGGCAGATTCCATTTTCACGGTCTTTAGTGGAAAACATTAGCTCTTCCCTATTGATACTCTTTGACGTCCTCCCGAATCATTTTCAATTATTTCCCATTAATAGTGATTAAAGATGACAAATGTAGGGAAGCTTGAGATCAGGGCAAGAACTATCCTTTACTTGTGTGTCAGATAAATTTATGATCCATGCAATTTAAAAATAGACTGATTTACATAAAAAGCAATCCTACAGAAATGATTTTCTGCTTTCCTTTCAGAAGAGAACTCAGTTCTTGAGGTTACTGCCTTATTTTTTAACCTCCTATAGAACTGAAGTTAGAGGTTAGTTTGGTTTGGCAAAATAGAAGCTGGATTCGAAACGGAAAAGTTGTAGTGTTTTTCAGCACTGATCTCCTTGAATTCTCAGAACAATTTGCTGAGTACGTTTACATGATCTCAGATACCAATTTTCTTGTTTGAAAATTTTAAATAGCAAATGTTCTCTTAACACTGATGATGTTACTTAGTTTGGGTAATGAAATGTCTGCAAGAAAACAATTAAGCTTAGAGAGCACCAAGGACCCCTCAATTGTTCTCTTCTGCTTGTGCCACCAATCCCATTAAAGTTATAAAAACGTAAACTTTCTTTCCTCCACCAAGTCCTACAGAGTATGCAAAATCTGTAATTTATTTCCGAATCAGTCTGCAGAGAGGGATGAATAGCATCAGAAACCACTGAGATTGGTGGGATCAAAATCAGCAGGCTCTCCAGATAAGCACTTCTCTGTTGAAATATGTCCTAATTGCTTTGTTAGAGTGTTTCATTTAGCAAGTGACAACATCTCTACGCTGTCATAAGTATGAACAAAACAGTTCTGTCTTCAATAGTGTTTGCATTTCTACAAGCACTTTTTTTCCCCTGCATTCTTCCCACGTTGTTTTCAAAATGCTCCTTTAAGGTCCACATGAAAACTCCAATGCTTTCAATTTATATACATTTTTGTATACAATTTATCATCCGTTTTTTGGGAAGCGCATACTTTTAATATATGTCTTTTCATACAATTTTCTCTAATGCATAAATTTTCATGTTCAGGTTTCTATAATTTATGCATATTTGTCCAGAGAGAACTACATATCAAGTCTTAGTTTGTGTATTAATGTAGAAGCATAAATTGTGTTGCTGCGTAGGACCCTATGCATACCACAAGCTTCTACGCGCTTTCCTGTTTTATACCATACCCTTTTATCGCACATACTTATATCAGGAATATAAACTCTTACACCACACCAAGGTGAATTGTTAGTAACAGTGATAGATAAGGTCAAAAGAAATAATAAAATATAAAATGTGAAAGAAGGCCAAGATCATCGTTTTGATAAAATAAAGTCATTGTGCCAAGGAGGACTATTCCCATCACCTCTCCTAAACTCACACCTACTAGAAAGTCCTTGGATATACACTAAGAAGCATCTTTTGCTGCAGCTGTGCAAACAATGTTCTACTCTGTTGCACTTTTAAACACTTATCTTCCAAAGTCTCTCAATACACACAGCCTTTGATGTGCCAGAGTACCCTCCAGCGCTGAATTCAACAGAATGAATGCCTTATTAAAAATTAACACAACAGTACAGGTTGTATCAAATGTGTATTACTAATTAGGTTTAACTTCATGAGTTCTTTGTGGTTTTCAAGTGACTTCAGTACCCATTTATGTCCCCAAGTAATATGTGTTGTTGCAATTTTCCCTTTACACAATGAAGCATTAGATAGGCCAGTGATGGCGAACCTTTTAGAGACCGAGTGCCCAAATTGCAACCCAAAACCCATTTATGTATTGTCGGGTGCTGGGTGGGTGGGGCCATTGGCCGGGTTTGGCCCATTGGTGGGGTGTGGCCCATTGGGTGGGCGTGGCTGCAGTGGTAACAGCAGACTGGGTGGGACTAAAAAGTTCAATCAATCAATTCCAACTTTGCAAGATCTTTTTTTTTCCCTGCAAAGAAGTTGAAATTGACTGATTGATTGAACCTTTTTTTTTTTTGCACACGATGGCAGAGGCCTAAAGCGAAAAGGTTTTATAAAACCCAGCTGAAGGCCCAGGACTGGGGCGATGGCGCATGTGCCCACAGAGAGGGCTCTGAGTGCCGCCTCTGGCACCCGTGCCATAGGTTCGCCACCACTGAGATAGGCTCAAATGATCATCTCAGCTCAATGAATGAATCTTGTAGATGTGCACTCAATCTCTTCCTTCCTCTCTTTACTGTAAAAATGAACAAACCAGCATCTCTTCCGTTAAGTATAATTTCCAGTTTCACCCCACCAGTCTACGAGGGTGAAAAATTTTAGGCAAGCCAGGACAGGATAGAGAGTCAACTTTAAGGCTTTTGCTTATATTCTGGCTTACACTGAAGTTATGATTCAGCATCCCAGACCTGACAAATTAGGGAAGTATGATTGGTGGAACATTAATACAGAACATTTTACTTTCTTGTAAAAATAAGCAGTATGTCCATCATTGGTGTTGCTCATACCTCATCTTAGGAATAATATAATTGTTCAATGTAGCATTTGTTCAACATTTGTTATAGAAAATATCCTCCCTACAGCAATTTATTTCTCCACCATTCAAGTGGGCTGAAGCTGTTGACCTTCAGGATGAAGTTGATAGTACATGATTAATCCCTGTACCCTTGGCTTTGTATTCTTGATAGTTCCAATTGTGGGGTCAAGGCCATTTCTCACACTTTTTATGCCATGGGACAAAATTAAGTGTAAATATCTCAAGCTGCCGCAGCTGGACAAATGAAATTTGATTCGTAAATTAAGAAATTTCACACAAGAATCTGGTAAATGTTTGCTTTGGTATCTCAGTTCAGAACCAATTTGCTCAGTAGAATTTCAAAGGAATTTGACTTCAGTCAAGTACGATTAGGATTGCAGTCTGTTGGAAATTGCACCGATCTCTATTTCTGCAAGGTTTCTTTTCAAATATAAAACTTTCCTATTACAATTTGAATCTTTTGCCTGGCCAAGGGCCCACCGTCTTGCATCAACGTACGCTATATAAATCAATCCGATGTAATCCCCAGGGAAAAGAGACGTGTTGTGGAAAAAGAATTTTTTATATTCTCTATTGCTTTGGATATTTGAAAAGCAGCCTTGTTAAAAAAGAGAAAAGTGATCAAACTATGAAATCATTTCCTTCTGTTTGAAATATTTTACTCAGAGGGAAGAAAAGAGCATAAAGAGGACAGGGAAATCTCTTCTGTTTTGACTCTGCCCCAAGATTCAACATTTCAGCAATTCTGTGGGATGATGCCATTTGCCAGCTCCTGAATGCTCCAGCCAGTTCAAGTCGTTTCAGTCATATGGAAAAACAATGAACTCTCTTGTGAAACTCAACTGGACTCCACATCACTCATGCCAACAAGAGATCCCCCCCCTTTCTGGAAAAACGGGAACTATCCCCTTGGAGCAAAGCATTGGCTGGAAGGAAATGGCAGACACAATGTCAGGCATTTTCTCAGACGGATAAACAAGATTCTCTTGTTTGGCCTTTGTACATGTGCAGAAGGATGTATGAAAATACTTTTCTGTTCTTTGGAAAGATTATTCCTCTTCCACCCCCCCCTCCCTTCATAAGGGATTGACTTCAAAGAGAGAAGGAAGGAGGAAGGGAGTTGTTTGAATTTTTGGGAGGAGGTTAAATTAAAAAGCAGTATAATAAATCTCCGATTTTACAGTCTAATACAAAGACGGAAAGGCTTACTTCTGTATGTGCTTACATTAATTTTGAAGAGCTGTACATGTATTACTATTAAAACCAGTTTGCATCCTGCAAGTATAGGCAGGTGGGTGGCTGTCATTAGAAATTTTTGGGCTATGAATTAGCCAGTGAATCAGGGAAAGAAGCTTTATATATATATATATTGAAGAGACGGATGAGGGGGGACATGATAGCAGTGTTCCAATATCTCAGGGGTTGCCATAAAGAAGAGGGAGTCAAGCTATTTTCCAAGGCGCCTGAAGGCAGGACAAGAAGCCACGGATGGAAACTAACCAAACAGAGAAGCAACCTAGAACTAAGGAGAAACTTCCTGACAGTTAGAACAATTAACCAGTGGAACAACCTGCCTCCAGAAGCGGCAAATGCTCCAACCCTGGAAGTTTTTAAGAAGAGACCGGACAGCCATTTGTCTGAAATGGTATAGGGTTTCCTGCCTGAGCAGGGGGTTGGACTAGATGACCTCCAAGGTCCCTTCCAACTTTATTATTACTCTCTGTGTGTGTGTGTGTGTGTGTGTGTGTGTGTGTGTGTATTTTCTAAAAGAAGAAAAATCTTTGACAAATGCATCAAGTTTTGTGGGAAGTAGATAACAGTGGCACAACTAAGGGCTAAATAAAGAAATGTGTGTGTGTGTGTGTGTGTGTGTGTGAAAGATTTTTCTTCTTTTAGAAAATACAAATGTTTCCTTCATTCCTCCCTCCCTCCCTTCCTTCCAAAATATTTTGTCTGAAATACTGGTGCAACAACTAGGCCACTACAAAAGCCGATGTATAATTTCCCCAAACTGTACTGTATACAAGGTTTCCTTATGCGTAAACCATATGTTATTTGGAAAAATAAATGAAACGTGGAAATAAACTTTTAGTAGTATTTTCCACACATACATTTCACAGCATAGGAAGTCCCCCCCCCCCCAAGATGTGGAAATACTGTCTTGGCTGAAACAGGTTGCTAACATTGCCATACTGCTTAGAAAAAAAGCTCTGATGTAGAACAATGAATTTTCCATTTATATGGTCTTTTTAATGATAGCAGCTCTTAAATATAAAGAGTAATCAACAGGTTAAACTTCTATTTGTTCAAACACATCAAATGCTTTAATTTAGGAGAAGCCTGACTCTAACTTTCATTTGATCTTTA
>NW_015388202.1:173905-177815 GCF_001527695.2 Protobothrops mucrosquamatus | reverse complement strand
AGGGTCATGTGATCAAACTTCAGACACTTGGCAACTGGCTCACATTTATGACGGTCGTGGCGTCCCCTGGGGTCATGTGCTCCCCTTTTGTGACCTTCTGACACAATGGGGAAGCTAAGATTCATTTAACAACGAACTTAACAACTGCAGTGATTCATTTAACAACCGTGGCCAGAAAAGTGGTAAAATGGAGGCAAAACTCACTTAACAACAGAAATTTTTTTCAGCTGAGTTGTGGTCGTAAGCTGAGGACTGCCTGTTCTTTCACACCGGCAAAATTTTGTTAAAATAGCCTTACGACGAAGTAGAATTACGAATCTTAAGTAGAATTATTACGTGGGCTGACTTGAATCACCGAGACTGGGAAGCCACCAAAGGAAAACAACGAATAAATGTCCGAAGTGAGAATGTGAAAAATGTTATTTGTCAATGATGGTGCAACTGGAAACATGTTAAAATCCAGATATGGATTGTTTGTGAGGTTGTTTAAAGTGCACGTCAGGGCTGCTTCTGGGGCCTAACAAATGGGGGGGAAAGGTCGTTGTTTTCCTCTACAACGGCAAGAAAAAGTTATAGCAGTTTGTTAAGTGTGATCAGCAAAAGGATTCTTCCTTTAATTTTGCTCAAGACGTGGCCACGGAGCCAATTTAGGAAACCCCACGTGGCTTTTTGCCTGTCAGGAAGTGAAGAAACCGGATTTTTGTTCTTCAGAAGGAAGAAGTTTATTGCATGCTTCTTATTTGAAACAAAAAACAAAGAAACACTTAAGATGTTTTGTATGACTAGAGCAGGGGTAGGCAACCTTGGCTCTTTTATGACTCGTGGACTTCAACTCCCAGAATTCCTGAGCCAGCATGGCTCAGCTTGGAAACCTCTCCCTTTCCCCTCAGCGTGGCTGGCTCAGGAATTCTGGGAGTTGAAGTCCACAAGTCATAAAAGAGCCAAAGTTGCCTACCCCTGGCCTAGACCATACAGAATAACAGAGCTGGAAGGGACCTTGGAGGTCTTCTAGTCCACCCCCTGCTCAAGCAGGAATCCCTAGAACCAGGGGTAGGCAACCTTGGCTCTTTTATGACTCGTGGACTTCAACTCCCAGAATTCCTGAGCCAGCATGGCTCAGCTTGGAAACCTCTCCCTTTCTCCTCAGCATGGCTGGCTCAGGAATTCTGGGAGTTGAAGTCCACGAGTCATAAAAGAGCCGAGGTTGCCTACCCCTGGACTAGAAAGCTGAAATTTGATTGCTGAATGTGGCAAAACAGAGAGATAGAGGATGAAAATAAAGAAATACAGGAGAATAATGGAATGCTTAGTGAATATAGATGGTCCTCAACATATGACCAGTGAGACGGTTGTTCAGGGAGTTTTGCCCCATTTTACGACGTTTCTTGCCATGAAAGTCAGGATCAAAATTCAGACGCTTGGCAAGTGACTCCTATTTATGACGGTCGCAGTGTCCCAGGCTCACATGATTCCCCTTTTGTGACCTGACAAGCAAAAGTCAATGGGGGGGAAGCCAGATTCGCTTAACGACCGTGTCACTAAACAACTGCAAGGATTCACTTTGAGAAAGGACGTCAAATGGGGCAAAACTCGCTTCACAGATGCCTCGCTTAGCAACTGAAACTTTGGGGCTCCGTTGTTGTAAGTCGAGGACGGCCTGCTCTACGGTGGTTGTAAGCGCGAGGACCAATTTTTCAGCACCGTCGTAACCTCAAACAGGTCATTAAGTGAGGACCATCTGTAGTTTGAAAAGATGCAGCCGGATTCCTTCCAATTTCAGGTTTAAATTAGGCACTCGTTTATCCTGAAGCATAATTTGATTTTTTTTAAAATTTCTTATTCCTTTTTTTTTTTTCCTCAGTGGAACCTGGATCGTTCTGGAAGTTGGGTCATCCCTCTGGAGCAGATCTGTTTCCTCCTGGGCTTCGCGGCAGGAGCCGTTTTCCTGGGTCACCTGGCCGACAGGTAAGTTGGAAGTTTTGGGATGGGAGTTTTTTAGTTTGTAAACTAAATTGGATTACCCTATTTATCGTTTTAATGTTTCTTTTAATTGGTTTTTTTAACGACTGTAAGCCACCCAGAGGGACCTTCAGATTGGTGGCATATAAATTTAATAAATAATAATAAAGTAGAGTAGAGTAGAGTAGAATAAAATAAAATAGAATAGAATAGAATAGAATAATATTAATAGAATAGAATAGATATGGAATGGAATGAATAGAGTAGAGTAGAGTAAAATAGAATAGAATAGAATAGAATAGAATAGAATAGAATAGAATAGAATAGAATAGAATAGAATAGAATAGAATATATGGGATGGAATGATAGTAGAACGGATAGGAATACAATAGAACAGAATGAAACAGAACAGAATAGAATAGAAAGGGACCTTGGAGGTCTTCTAGTCCAGCCCCCTGTTCAAGCAGCCATTCTATGTTTTGGTCTCCAGGGCTTGGATCATCTTAGTTGCTCTTCTCTGAATTTTTTACAAACTCTCAACATCTTTTTCATGATATGGTGACCAGGTCCTCGACTTAACAACAGTTCGTTTAGTGACCGTTCAAAGTTACAGCGGCACTCGAGAACATGACTCACGGCCGTTTTTCGACACTTAACGACCATTGCAGCATCCCCGTGGTCACGTGATCAAAACTTGGGTGCTTGGCAACGGACTCGTATTTACGGCGGGGGTCCCGGGATCCCCTTTTTGCGACCTTCTGACAAGCAAAGTGAAAGAGGGACGCCAGAATCACTTAACAACCATGTCACTAAACAACTGTCATGATTCACTTAACAACTATAACAAGACAGGTCGTAAAGTGGGGCAAAACCACGTGAATCAGCAATTTGCCTCACAACCGTGGCGAGAGAGAAAACCGGGCGCGTCTCACTTAATGACTGTCTTGTTTATTGCGGTAGTAGGTTGAGGACCGACTTGTAATCTCTCCATTTCTGTTGCTCCTTGCAGTGTAGGACGGCGGAGTACCTTCCTCCTGTCTCTGATTCTCGGCTGTCCAGCAGGCATCCTGGCAGCCTTCGCGGCCTCCCCCTCCATCTTCATACTGGGCCGGTGCCTCTGGGCTACCATGTTGGGAGCTTTACAACTTGCCCTCTACATCACCCGTAAGTATCACGGTGTTCCTAATTTACGAAATGCAGTGATTCCCTTAACAAACGTGGCTGTATGCAGGACGTCCTGTATTCCACTTCTGTTACCCTGCCTGGTTTCTCTCTTTCCTAGGTTTGGAGTTGTGTCGTCCTTCACAACGGCTCCCGGTGGCCATGGCGGGAGACCTCGTCCAGGTGGGAGGACAATTCCTTCTGCTGGGACTGGCGTGGACCTGCGGCAGTTGGCGGGTGCTACAAGGCGTGATCTCAGCCGGAATGGGGGTCTGCCTACTCTATGGGTAAGTTGATTTGCCTTTCTCCACACTGGGCCAAGCCGTGTTGAGGAAGGGGTGCCAGAACCATTCAAACAGGGGTCCCCAACCTGTGGGCTGTGGCCCATTATTGGTCCATGGCCTATTCACAACCGAGCCGTGTGAGTGGCTGGCTGGTGGGCGCACATGCTGGTGCTCCAGGCTTCGCTTGTGCGAGCGACACTGGTGCTTTTGGACCTACTTGTGCAAGCATTAGTGCTTCCGGCCTCACTTGTGCGAGTGTCGTTGGGGCTTTGGGCCTCACTTGTGCGAGCATCCTTAGTGCTTCGGGCCTCACTTGTGCGAGCATCATTGGTGCTTTGGGCCTCACTTTGAGTATCGTTGGGGCTTCGGGCCTCACTTGTGCAAGCATCCTTAGTGCTTCGGGCCTCACTTGTGGAAGCATCATTGGTGCTTCGGGCCTCACTTGTGTGAGTATCGTTGGGGCTTCGGGCCTCACTTGTGCAAGCATCCTTAGTGCTTCGGGCCTC
>NW_015388202.1:171105-172812 GCF_001527695.2 Protobothrops mucrosquamatus | reverse complement strand
TCACTTGTGGAAGCATCATTGGTGCTTCGGGCCTCACTTGTGTGAGTATTGTTGGGGCTTTGGGCGTCACTTGTGCAAGCATCCTTAGTGCTTAGTGCTTTGGGCGTCACTTGTGTGAGTATCGTTGGGCTTCGGGCCTCACTTGTGCAAGTGTCGCTGGTGTTTCGGGCCTCACTTGTGCAAGCATCCTTAGTGCTTCGGGCGTCACTTGTGGAAGCATCATTGGTGCTTCAGGCCTCACTTGTGTGAGTATTGTTGGGGCTTTGGGCGTCACTTGTGCAAGCATCCTTAGTGCTTAGTGCTTTGGGCGTCACTTGTGTGAGTATCGTTGGGCTTCGGGCCTCACTTGTGCAAGTGTCGCTGGTGTTTCGGGCCTCACTTGTGCAAGCATCCTTAGTGCTTCGGGCCTCACTTGTGGAAGCATCATTGGTGCTTCGGGCCTCACTTGTGCGAGTATCGTTGGGCTTCGGGCCTCACTTGTGCAAGTGTCGCTGGTGTTTCGGGCCTCACTTGTGCAAGCATCCTTAGTGCTTCGGGCCTCACTTGTGTGAGCATCGCTGGTGCTTCGGGCCTCACTTGTGCGAGTGTCATTGGTGCTTCGGGCCTCACTTGTGTGAGTATCGTTGGGGCTTCGGGCCTCACTTGTGCGAGTGTTGCGTATAAATATGCATAAGTCATAGGCCTTGGGTTACGTCCTGCTTCCTGCTCTCTTCAGGAGAACAATTGGCTTAGTGAGAAGAAAGATTGACAGCTTGAAATTCGGCAATTGCCATGGAAATATTCTAATACGTTTTCCCAGGGGCTGCTGGGAGCTGAGCGAGATTCCTGAGGCTATGTTCCTTATGTTTCCGTTTGTCTTCAATGGCCCTATTCACCCAAAAGCCCATTGTGGCCACCCATTAGAGAGAAATTGGGGGGATTTTGAAATTGGGGAGACATTTCGCAGCCCTTCGAGGTAGGTCCCACCAGGACAGAGCACCCAGGTTCACGCAAAGGCCGCTCTATGGTCAGAGAACCACCGAATCTTGAAATCTGGGCAAGAATGTCCCTCCCGCCAGGCTTAATCCTTGCTTGTTCATCTTGGTTGGGTGAGACCTGTTTCTCCCTGTTTGTTAGCAGGATTGTTTATTTGGAAGATGAGTTTCCTTTCTGTTTTGGCTTTTTATTTTTATAGAACTTCATTTAGCAAACCTTTCCTTCCTTCCTTCTTTCCTTCCTTCCTTCCTCTCTCCCTCCCTAATATTTCATCTTTAAACTTCCTTCCTCTCTCTCTCCCTAATATTTCCTCTTTTTAAACTTCCTTCCTCCTTCCCTAATATTTCCTCTTTTTAAACTTCCTCCCTCCCTCCCTCCCTAATATTTCCTCTTTACTCTTTAAACTTCCTTCCTTCCTCTTTCCCTAATATTTCCTCTTTTTAAGCTTCCTCCCTCCCTAATATTTCCTCTTTAAACTTCCTTCCTCCATCCCTCCTTCCCTCCCTCCCTAATATTTCCTCTTTCCTCTTTAAACTTCCTTCCTCCCTCCCTCTTTCCCTAATATTTCCTCTTTTTAAGCTTCCTCCCTCCCTAATATTTCCTCTTTAAACTTCCTCCTTCCCTCCCTATTTCCTCTTTAAACTTCCTCCCTCCCTCCCTCTTTCCCTAATATTTCCTCTTTTTAAGCTTCCTCCCTCCCCAATATTTCCTCTTTAAACTTCCTCCCTCCCT
>NW_015388202.1:135465-170432 GCF_001527695.2 Protobothrops mucrosquamatus | reverse complement strand
TTGCCAAAAACCCCCCTTCATTCCAGCTGGTTGACTGGGCACTGTGGCATAACTGTAGCACAGCCTGTAATTTTTAAACTGGGATCCTTTCAGCACCTTCTGGGATAATGGAGCACTTTGCAGTTTTGCTTGTTTGTGAGTCGAGATAAGATGGGTGGACTTCAACTCCCAGAATTCCCATGGCTGGCTTTGGGGCCTTCGGGACAGTGTTTTTCAACCTTCGGGCCTTGATGTGTGGACTTCAACTCCCAGAATTCCCATGGCTGGTTTTGGGGCCTTTGGGACAGTTTTTTCAAATTTTGGGCCTTGATGTGTGGACTTCAACTCCCAGAATTCCCATGGCTGGCTTTTGGGCCTTCAGGACAGTGTTTTTCAAACTTCGGGCCTTGATGTGTGGACTTCAACTCCCAGAATTCCTCAGCCAGCCATGCTGGCTAGGGAATTCTGGGAATTGAAGTCCACACATCTTAAAGCGGCCGAGTTTGAAAAACACTGCTCTAGAGGTCCCCCCCTGTCTTTCTCCATCCTGACTCAAGATTGTGTCAAGGAGGATGTGGTGATTGACCTTCCTTATTCCTTCCTCCACAATCTGATCTGGTCCCTCCATCTTCCACTCATCCTTTAGAGCTGGACAACGCTTGCCACCTGCCTGCAGCTGCCCAGATCTCACTCCGCACTCTCCTGACGTGCAGGAACATCTGGAAAAACATTCTGATCCTGGGTTTTACCACGTGAGTTGAACTTCGCATGCTACTAGACCCTATGGAGGCTCATCCGGGAATGGCAGAGTGGACTTGTGGGTGGGTGAGAAGTATAGCAATAGCACTTAGACTTATATACCGCTGCACAGTGCTTTACAGCCCTCTTTAAGTGGTTTACAGAGTCAGTCTGTTGCCCCCCCCCCAAAAAAACCCCAAGCTGGGCCACCCAGCCAGCATTCATGCCTAAAGCGGGACTAGAATTCACCGTCTCCTGGTGATTGGCCCAAGGTCACCCAACGATCTTTCATGTCCATATCAGGACTTGAACTCAGAGTTTCTTGCTTTCTAGTCTGGTGCTTAAGCAGTAGACCAGGGGTAGGTAACCTTGGCTCTTTTGTGACTCAACTCCCAGAATTCCTGAGCCAGCCATGCTGAGGGGAAAGGGAGAGGTTTCCAAGCTGAGCCATGCTGGCTCAGGAATTCTGGGAGTTGAAGTCCACGAGTCATAAAAGAGCCAAGGTTGCCTACCCCTGCTCTAAACTAATAAAGTCTTCATTAATTAACATTAATTATGCTTTCATATGTTCTTCTAACTGAGGGGTCTTCAAACTTGGCTCTTTTATGACTCGTGGACTTCAACTCCCAGAATTCCTGAGCCAGCCGTGCTGAGGAGAAAGGGAGAGGTTGCCATGCTGAGCCATGCTGGCTCAGGAATTCTGGGAGTTGAGGTCCACAAGTTATAAAAGAGCCAAGGTGGCCTATCCCTGCACTAGACCAAACTAACTCTCTTATTTTCCTCTTAACAGTCCTTTCAGTGGCAATGAGTTCCTTCCTTCCATCCTAAATGGGTCTTGGGCATTCCTTGTTTGTTCTTATGCTTTTGAGACTCTTGAACCCCGTGAGCTAAACCAGGTTGGCGTATTTTTGTCCTCCAGATTCATAGCCCACGCGATCTGCCACTGTTACCAGCAGGCCTGGGAGTCCATGGAGGACCCGCGCGCCAAGTTCTACTTCCCCTTCCTGTTGTCAGCTGGCAGCGCCGGCCTCGGTTGCCTCTTTCTCTGCCTCACCGTCGGTCGGTATGGACGGCGCGGGATTCTGCTCCTCACCACGACCCTGACTGGCATCGCCTCTCTGATCCTGCTGGGGCTGGGAGAATGTAAGAACCCTGGGCTAATTTCCAAGGAGCGTCTTCTTGCGGGATCCAATTCTGGGATCAGCGGTTTACTCTTCCGAACTCCGAGCTTCCGAGCTCCTGGAAGCCAGCCACCAGATTGCAAGGACACAAGCGAGCGGTCCAACGAGGAGGCCTCGGTAGCCTCACATGGCAATGAACAAGGACAGAGATTCAGTTTCGCAGCTACTAAGATTGTTGGCCGAGCAGAGACAAAAATAGCCAGGGAAATATCTATGGAAGTTCTCAGTCATCCAGGTCGTGGTTGTCCCAAAAATGCTTTTTTTCAGGAGGCAACTGGACAGCTGGTCATTTGCATTCTTTTAGAGGGTCGTTGAGGCCATTGGGACATTTACCTGTGTCCTCAGGGTCACCTGAGTAGTGCAAGTGTGCAAATGCCACACCCATTTGCACCACTCAAGTGACCCTGAGGACACAGGTAAATCTCCAAGTGGCCTCAATGACTCTAAAAGGATGCAAATGACCGGCCGTCTGCAAGGAGTATAAATCCATTCTCCGCCATCCAGTCAGAGCTGAAGAAGCTTCTTGGAGGCGGGGGTGGGGGCACCAGGTTGTCCATCTGCCTTCCCTGCTCTCCCAGCCTGTGTGACTTCACACCTTCCGTTTTGTCTTCCGTTGCAGATCTCAACAACGCGGCCCGAAGAACGTTTTCCATTCTTGGTCTCTTCACCTCCCACGCGGCCGGCTCGCTCAGCGTCTTCTTCGCTGCGGAAGTCATCCCCACCGTGATCAGGTGAGGCAGAAAAGGCTCCGGGAGAATAAGGAGACGTCCCGGGGTAGAAAAATGAATTAAAAAACAGAGATAGTCTCCACTGTAAATTCCCATCCTTCCTTATCTTTCAGTCCACCCATTTTGTCTTCAAATGTCGAGTCCTCACAGCTTTTGCTCCTTCCTTCCTTCCTTCCTTCCTTCCTTCCTTCCTTCCTTCCTTCCTTCCTTCCTTCCTTCCATTCATCCATCTTTTTTCCTTTCCATTCTTCCTTTTTTCTCCCTACCTGTTCCTTCTTTCATCCTGCCTCCTTCCTTCCTTCCTTCCTTCCTTCCTTCCTTCCTTCCTTCCTTCCTTTTTCCTCCCTCACTCCTTCCCTCACTTCCTTTCTTCCTTCTGTTTATCTATTTTCCCTTCTCTTTCCTTCCTTCCTCCCTTTCTCCCTCCCCCTTCCTTCCCTCCTTCCTATCACTTTTCCTTTCTCCTCCCACCGTCGATCCCTCCCTCTCCTTCTTTCTCCTTCCTTCCTTCTTTCCTTCCTTCCTTCCTTTCTCCTTCTTTTTCTTCCTTTCTTCCTTCCTTCTTTCTTTCTCATTCCCATCTCCTTCCTTCCCTCCTTCCCTCCCATTCCCTTCCTTCCTATTCCCATTTCCTTCCTTCTCCTCATTCCCATTTCCTTCTTTCCTTCCTTCTCCTCATTCCAATTTCTTTTTCTTTCTTTCTTTCTTTCTTTCTTTCTTTCTTTCTTTCTTTCTTTCTTTCTTTCTTTCTTTCTTTCTTTCTTTCTTTCTTTCTTTTTTTCTTTTCCTTCTGCCTTCCTTCCTTCTTCATCCCAAAAAGCAAGCTAGGCAGTATATAAATTTAATAAATAAAAAGAATAGGGAGGGGGGAGAAAGAAAAAGGACAAAAGAGTAGAAAACTTGAGACTCCTGCCAATATAATAAGGCAATCTTCTTCCCGCAGAGGGAAGGGTCTTGGCATTATCCTGGCCTTGGCGTCCCTCGGAGGGCTGAGCGCCCCCTTGTTGCGGGTGCGAGAGCAGCACGGCTCCTTCCTCGAACACATCGTCTTGGCCTCCCTCAACATCCTGGCCCTGCTTTGCCTGCTGCTGCTGCCCGAGACCAAACGCAAACCCTTGCCTGAAGGCCTGCAGGACGGAGAACTTTATCGGAGGCCTTCGCTGCTCCGGCGGGCCGGCGAGTCTGCGGGCCGGGACTCCGAGGGGGCGTCGCGGCGAGACGACGTGCCGTTGCTTTCCACCCCGAATCCTGCCAGCTGATGCCACGGCGGGCTCGGTTTTGGCCTCAGTGTGCGTTTGCCGTCGTGGTTAGGGTGGGCTCGTCCAGTGAACGCAAGGGCCAAAGAGAGGTTGTGAGGGGAAAAAAATCTGATTTTTGGCCTTTTTTCCTGCTTCTGATGTTGCACGGAAGCGGCAACTCGTTGGTTAAATTTGCGGCCCTTGGGAACCAGGATTCGTAGCTAGTTGCCCCAAAATAGCTAGAGCAGTATTTTCTCGATCTCAGGCACTTCAAGATGTGTGGACTTCAATTCCCAGAATTCACCAGCCAGCGTTGCTGGCTGGGGAATTCTGGGAGTTGAAGTCCAGACATCCACCCACCACCCTTTTTATTCCCAAAACAAGCTGAAATTTGAAACTAAAGCTAAGCCAGACTTTCAAGGATGAAGAAGTTTTGCAAGACAGAAAGGAAAAAATGTGAAAAATTTCTTCCCGGAAGAGAATTTTTAACAGCCTTTTTATTTTTTTGGCAACGGAAAGATTTGGGGGTTTATGAACGGAAGGATACGGGGTCAAATTGTCGAAGTGCTTCGCTAGGAGGTCGGGCTGATCCTCTGTTTTTTTTTAAATCTCTCTTGGATTTTTTTTTTTTAAAGTTCTTCGAGGGACAGTTTGGGGAGCTGGCAGATAATTCTGGTTTGTTTTTGGTTTGTTTCTTTTTTTCTCGTTTTACCGATGTAGGACAGGGGAAACCTAGGGCCCCGGAATCAGTCTGTGGATTGAGGTCTGAGGCAGAATCCACATTGTTCGACCTATGCATCCATCTCGTTTTTAATAATTGTGTCTGTGACACGTATCTCTTTCGCAAAGGGCTCGCCGCATTCAGGACGTTGGATCGGAGGTGATGAAATCCTAAAGTGGAATCTTGGGGTTTATTTCCAAGGCGTGGTTTCCCTTCCCTCCCCGAAAGAAACCGTCAATTAGATCAGACAAAGATTATCCTTCCGTGCTTTTCTAGGAAAACAGTGAGTTTGGTCTGGGCATCAAAAATGTCCGATCAGGCCATTCTTCACTAGGCCAATTCTTCATTTAACGCTGTGGAGATTCTCAGTCATCCAGGTCATCGTTCTCCCAAAGGTGCTTTTTTTTTCACGAGGCACCTGGACTTTGTTTTTCTTTGAAGATGTTTCGCTTCTCATCCAAGAAGCTTCTTCAGCTCTGGCTGCACGGTGGGAAACGGCAGGGTTGATATTCCTTTGCATTCCTCTGGTCATTTGCATTCTTTGAGAGAGTCGTTGAGACCACTTGGATGCCAGCTCTGTGTCAAAATTGAATAGAAGGGGAGGGATACGACATCCTCTATCTCCAGTCTACCACACAATCCTTTCAGCAGCTCCAAGAGGGCTCCATGCCCACTTGCACCACTCAGGTGACCCTGAGGACACAGATCAACCTCCAAGTGGGCTCAACGACTCTCTAAAAGAAGGCAAATGACCAGAGGACTGCAAAGGAGTATAAATCCTTCCATTCCCCACCATGCAGCCAGAACTTGAAGAAGCTTCCTGGATGAGAAGCGAAACCTCTTCAAAGAAAAACAAGAAAGTCCAGTTGCCTCGTGGGGAAAAAAAAGCACTTTTGGGACACATAAGTGTCTGCAAATCTTTATCCAGAAATCTTTTTCTGTCTAGCATTATTTGCTCGCAGCGAAGAGAAACGAAACGACCGCTGTATACAAAGACGATATCAGCCGTCAGTTCCCCAGCCCAGATCTGGAATATACAGGCAGTCCTCGACTTAACGACAATTGAGACAATTTCCCGACTTTTCTTGCCACGGTTTTTAAATGAATCACCGCAGTTTGTAAGTCAGTGACCTGGTTTCCCCGTCGACTTTGCTTGTCAGAAGATCAGAAAAAGGGGATCGTATGACCTGGGGATAGTGCGACTGTCATAAATAGGAGTCGATAAGCCTCTGAATTTGGATAGCGTTTCCAGGGAGATGGCGCCCTGGTCCTACGTGTGTGAAAAACAGTCCTTTGGTAGTGCCGTTGTAACTCCGAACGGTCGCTAAATGAACCGTTGTAAAGTCCAGGACTTCCTGTATCCAATTTTTTTAATAGGTTACAAATCATTTTTCAGGGCTTAGAGTTAATAGCAGGTTTTATTACCAATAAAGACAGAGATGATCGCTGAAGGAACGGCACAGCGTCATACCCAGGGAGGGAATCACTCAGGCCGACGCACACGTGTGTGTGCACTAACACTACTCCTTTTGCTTTCCTGGGAGTTAAACATGCAACATCCCCCCCTCAATTTTTTTTGGGACTGCTTTGTAGACTTAAAGGGAAATAAAACACTTGACTGTTACTAAGCTAAATAAAAGAAAGTAAAAAAACCCAATCCACTCGGAAAACCCCTATCTAAGCTTCGGAGTCTTTTGGGGGGCAAGAATTTAATACCGCTTTACAAGGCCTGGGTAAGGCCACACTTGGAATACGGCATCCAGTTTTGGTCCCCACGATATTAAAAAAAGATGTTGAGACTCTGGAAAGAGTACAGAGAAGAGCAACAAAGAAGATTAGGGGACTGGAGGCTAAAACATAAGGAACGGTTGCTGGAATTTGGGATGTCTAGTTTAACGAAGAGAAGGACGAGGGGGGACATGATAGCAGGGTTCCAGTATCTCAGGGGCTGCTCCAAAGACGAGGGAGTCAAGCTATTCTCCAAAGCACCTGAATGCAGGACAAGAAGCAACGGATGGAAACTAATCAAGGAGAGAAGCAACCTAGAACTAAGGAGGAATTTCCTGACACAATTAATCAGTGGAACTCCTTGCCCCCAGAAGTTGTGGGTGCTCCATCACTGGAGGTTTTTAAGAAGAGATTGGACAGCCACTTGTCTGGAATGGCATAGGGTCTCCTGCTTGAGCAGAGGGCTGGACTAGAAGACCTCCGAGGCTCCTCCCAACTTGGTTCTGTTGTGTTGGGGCTTGCGTGCTTGAAGACTGGAGTGTCCTCTCAGGGATAGGTTATCACTTAGGGGCCCTGGGAAAGCAGTTGGGTCTCCCCAAAAGCAAAGGAATGAGTGCCATTGATGACCCGTGTCTGAAAAGATCCAGGGTCCCAAGTTCGAGGTTCCTTACCTTGCCAGCCTTGACCCTCTTCAGGGCCTTTGGCTGGGCTGTCCTGCCTCTTGGGTGGGCTTGACCCTCCTGGGCAGCGGGGACCCTCCAGAAGTTTCCCAATATTTCTAGGATGGGTAGGCAACCTTGGCTCTTTTATGACTCGTGGACTTCAACTCCCAGAATTCCTGAGCCAGCATGGCTCTGCTTGGAAACTTTCCCTTTCCCCTCAGCATGGCTGGCTCAGGAATTCTGGGAGTTGAAGTCCACGAGTCATAAAAGAGCCAGGGTTCCCCACCCCTGCCCTATATCAGGGGTCCTCAAACTTGGCAACTTTAAGACTCGTGGACTTCAACTCCCAGAATTCCTGAGCCAGGATAGCTCAGCTTGGAAACCTCCCTTTTCCCTCAGCGTGGCTGACTCAGGAATTCTGGGAGTTGAAGTCCACGAGTCATGAAGGAACCAAAGTTCCCCCATGCTGGCTCAGGAATTCTGGGAGTTGAAGTCCACAAGTCATAAAAGAGCCATGGTTGCCTACCCCTGTTCTAGGACCTGAAGAACACGGTCAGGCAGAGAGAAGCACGGTGCAATGGGCCCACTGCTCCAATGGGAACAGATAACTGCCACGGAAGCCACCAGGGCAATGTCGGGGTCCTCAGTGGGTCGTATCTGTTAGAATTGGCCATTCGTCTAGGGAGATTCTCCGTCATCCAGGTCCTTGTCCCAAAGGTGCTTTTTTTTCAGGAGGCAACTGGACTTTCTTGTTTTTCTTTGAAGTAGTTTCGCTTCTCATCCAAGAAGCTTCTTCGGCTCTGACTGGATGGGGGGGGGGGGAATGGCAGGATTTATACTCCTTTGCAGTCATCTGGTCATTTGTATTTTTTCGGAGGATTGTGGAGGCCACTTGGAGGTTTATNTCTTTCAAGCCAGCGGTCCTCTCTGTCCAAAATGGGGACTTTGTTGTCTTCCAAAGAGCGGTCTTGGTCTTCCAAACACAGGTGGACAGCCGAGTTTTGTCCGGATGAGTTCGTTCTCCTGTGTTGTGCCATGCATTGTGAAGTGGCTTTTTTGTTTCCCCAACGTACAATATCAAAATTGCACAGCCCTCCCTCAACAGAGAGGGAGGGACACGACACCATCTCTCTCCAGTCTACCACACAGTCCTTTCAGCAGTTCCAAGAAGGCTCCACGCCCATTTGCACCGCTCAGGGCACCCTGAGGTAAAACTCCAGGTGGCCTCAGCGGCTCTCTAAAACAGACATGTCCACTCAGGGGACCCTGAGGTAAAACTCCAGGTGGCCTCAGCGACTCTCTAAAACAGACATGTCCGCTCAGGGGCCCTGAGGTAAAACTCCAGGTGGCCTCAGCGACTCTCTAAAACAGACATGTCCGCTCAGGGGACCCTGAGGTAAAACTCCAGGTGGCCCCAGCGACTCTCTAAAACAGACATGTCCGCTCAGGGGCCCTGAGGTAAAACTCCAGGTGGCCTCAGCGACTCTCTAAAACTGACATGTCCGCTCAGGGGCCCTGAGGTAAAACTCCAGATGGTCTCAACGACTCTCTGAAACAGACATGTTAAACACAAGGCCCAGGGGCCAGATGCAGCCCGCGACGTGGTTTCATGTGGCCCGCGAAGCCATCCTGGAAACAGTGAGGGAACACCCCTCCCCCGCTGCCTTGGCCCTGGCCCTGGTTGTGTTTCTTGCGTTTTTCTCCCTCATCTCAAATATTTTCCCACCGCTCTGTACTTAGGAAGGAAGGAAGGAAAGAAGGAAGGAAAGGAGAGGGAGGGTCTGAGGGAAGTCCTGCCTTAGTCCTGCCCTGCTGCCCTTTCACCATCCCCTTGCCCCCTCCTCCTGTCCTATCCTGGGGGGTCTCCCATCCTATTAATAATAATAATGATAAAGTTGGAAGGGACCTTGGAGGTCATCTAGTCCAACCCCCTGCTCAGGCAGGAAACCCTATCCCATTTCAGACAAATGGCTGCCCAGTTTCTTCTTAAAAACTTCCAGTGTTGGCGCATTCACCGCTTCTGGAGGCAGGTTGTTCCACTGGTTAATTGTTCTGTCAGGAAGTTTCTCCTTAGTTCTAAGTTGCTTCTCTCTGGTTAGTTTCCACCCGTTGCTCCTTGTCCTGCCTTCGGATGCTTTGGAGAATAGCTTGCCTTAGTCCTGCCCTGCTACCCTTTTACCATCCCCTTGCCCCCTCCTCCTGGCCTATCTTGGGGGTCTCCCATCCTATTGCGAAGGAAGCTTTGGATACAAAGCCGGGTCTCCTCCCATGGAGAGGGAATGGGCCTCCCTCTGACTTTGCCCTCGTACCCATCACGAGCAACCTGGCTAAGGAGAGCAAGCACAGAAGCAGCAGCCTTGAGGAGGAGGTGATGATGATGATGATGATGATGATGATAAAGTTGGAAGGGACCTTGGAGGTCATCTAGTCCAACCCCCTGCTCAGGCAGGAAACCCTATCCCATTTCGGACAAATGGCTGTCCAGTCTCTTCTTAAAAACCTCCAGTGTTGGAGCGTTCACCGCTTCTGGAGGCAGGTGGTTCCACTGGTTAATTGTTCTCACTGTCAGGAAGTTTCTCCTTAGTTCTAGGTTGCTTCTCTCCTTGATGAGTTTCCATCCGTTGCTTCTTGTCCTGCCTTCAGGAGCTTTGGAGAATGGCTTGACTCCCTCTTCTTTGGGGCAGCCCCTGAGATACTGGAAGACTGCTATCATGTCCCCCCTCGTCCTTCTCTTCAAAAGAACCACGATGCTATCCTGCACCCCACAATAAGAGTCATTCGGCTAATTTTTAAGCTAAGATAAACCCTGCCCCCCCCATTATGGAACAGTCCATTTTAAGGATTAGCAGAATTTAAAATCTTTCCCCTTCAGCCAGTAAACTGGTTTAGAAGCACTCCAGCTGGTTTGTGGCCAAACAGGAGCATTAACCCCCAAGTCTGTATAGGCCGATGTCTTGAGCCCTGGCACCAAACCGGTTTTCGCCCATCTTCCGTTGCGCCCTAGAAATATTTATTTTTAATCTGGCTTTGCTTCCATTCATGCCCCCCCCCCTTTTTTTTTTTTTTTTTTGCAAAGGGACAGGGACAAAGTGGAGCAAAGAAAACAAAATTTTGGAATGCAACAAGATTTGTTGGAACTGGGAGAATTTCTCGCGGGAAAATCCTCTAGCTGCGAGTTGCCTGCTTCGTTCCTTTTTCATCCTGGAAAACAGGTTGAAGGGTAAATGCAAACACCCGACTTTCTGGCTGGAAGGCAGGAAGCACGTAAAGTGTAAGAAACCAACTTTGATGTTGCAATTGAAGGTTTAGGCTACAGCGCTGCTGGTCCGTAGAACGTGATGGACAGACAGACTGCAACGCTGCTTTTCAACCTGGGGAACTTTTAAGAGGTGTGGACTTCAATTCATAATAGAATAGAAAATAATAATTAGAATAGAAGACAATAAGAATAATAAAACAGAATAATAGAACAGGAGAGGACAGAAGAGAAGGAATGGGATGGGAATGGAGTGTAGAGAGGAATAGACTAGACCAGTGATGGCGAACCTCTTAGAGACCGAGTGCCCAAACTGCCACCCAAAACCCACTTATGCATCGTCGGGTGCTGGGTGGGTGTGGCCCATTGGGTGGGTATGGCTGCGGTGGTAACGGCAGACTGGGTGGGACTAAAAAGTTCAATCAATTCCAACTTTGCAAGATCTTTTTTTCCCGTGAGAAGTTGAAATTGATTGATTGAACCTTTTTTTTTTGCACACGGCGGCGGAGGCCTAAAGCGAAAAGGTTTTATAAAACCCAGCTGAAGGCCTAGGACTGGGGTGACGGCACACATGCCCACAGTGAGGGCTCCGAGTGCCGCCTCTGGCACCCGTGCTATAGGTTTGCCACCACTGGACTAGACTAAAATAAATAGAATAGACTAGAATAAGAATAAATAATAGAATGAGAATAGAATAGAATAAAAGTAGGAGACAGAAAGGAATGGGATGAGATTGGAATGGAGCATAGAGAATAGACTAGACTAGAATAAGAATAAATAAAGAATAGACTAAGGATAGGATAGGATAGGACAGGAGATAGAAAGGAATGGGATGGGAATAGAATAGAATAGAATAAATATAATAGAACAAAACAGAACAATGGAATGGAATGGAAAATAGAATAAAAACTTTTTTTTGTCACTTTAAATGTACACTAATCAGCATACCTTAAAATGAAATTTCGTTGTGTTCAGCTCTCAAAAATACCATCGTGCGTATACCCACATGCACACCCATGACACAGAAACGTCGCACCGTCAAAACCGGGACCAGAATGTGCTCCGTCCCTTAAACCTCACATGAATGTAGGTAGTCCTCAAACTTAGAACTTTCTGTTGCTAAACGAGTTTACAACCCCATTTTACAACCTTCCTTTCCACAGCTGTTAGGTGAAATGACTGCCATTGTAACAAATCTATTGTAAATCAGCCAAAATCTGAGCACGTGATCCTGGGGCGGCTGCTGCTGCGACGGTCGTTAAGTGCAAGGAGTGGTTGTAAATCACCCTTTTTTCAGCATCATTGTTGACTTGGAGCCGTCACTAAACAAGTGGCTGTTAAAAAGTCAAGGGCGGCCTGTGTAGGCCAGTTCAGCCACCTGGAGTAATAGCTGTCATCAACCAGGCATGCCATTCGACAGGTAGTCCCTGACTTATGGCCAAGCGAGTGAGCCCCAAATTTCTCTGGCAAATTTTTGCCCCGTTTTATGGCCTTTCAACTTGTCGTTGTTAACCAAATCACTGCAGTTAAGTAATATTAAAGTTGGAAGGGACCTTGGAGGTCAACTATCCAACCCCCCTGCTCAGGCAGGAAACCCTATAGTACCATTTTGGACAACCGGCTGTCCAGTCTCTTCTTAAAAACTTCCAGTGTTGGAGCGCTCACAGCTTCTGGAGGCAGGTTGTTCCACTGGTTAATTGTTCTGTCAGGAAGTTTCTCCTTAGTTCTAGGTTGCTTCTCTCCTTGATGAGTTTCCATCCATTGCTTCTTGTCCTGCCCTCTGGTGCTTTGGAGAATAGCTTGACTCCCTCTTCTTTGGGGCAGCCCCTGAGATACTGGAATACTGCTATCATGTCCCCCCTCGTCCTTCTCTTCATTAAACTAGACATACCCAATTCCAGCAGCCGTTCCTTATATGTTTTAGCCTCCAATCCCCTAATCATCTTTGCTCTTCTCTGTACTCTTTCTAGAGTCTCAACATCTTTTTTACATCGTGGTGACCAAAACTGGATGCCGTATTCCAAGTGTGGCCTTACCAAGGCCTTGTAAAGTGGTATTAATACTTCACGTGATCTTGATTCTATCCGTGTTAAGGCAGCCTACCACTGTGTTGGCCTTTTTGGCAGCTGCAGCACACGGCTGGCTCATATTTAAATGATTGTCCACTAGGACTCCGAGGTCCCTCTCACAGTTACTACTATTGAGCAAGGTACCCCCTATACTATACCTGTACATTTGGTTTTTCCTGCCTAAATGTAGAACCTTTCTTTTTTCGCCCTTGAATTTCATTTTGTTAGATAGCGCCCAGTGTTCGAGTCTGTCCAGATCCTGTGAATGTGGCTTCTGGAGTCGTTCACGATCCCGGGGATGCTGCGGCCGTCATAAATACGAGCCGGTTGCGAAGCGTATGAATTTTGATCAGGTGGCGACCGGGGGGGGGGGGGGAGATGCAGCCAACGCTAAGCATGAAACCCGGTCGCCAAAGTCGCTTTTCTCAGGGCCGTTTGTAACTTTGAAACGGTCGCTAAACGAAGCCGCAGACCCGCAAACTCGTCGTTTTAAAGTCGAGCCGGCTTTTCGGCAGCAGCCGAACAAAAGGCACCACCGCCCACGCTCGTTTCTTCCAAAAACATCTTTATTTTTTATTTTATTTTTTTTCCACCCTTATAACATTTGGCTTCTTCCTCTGTTTCCCTCCCTCCAACCTGAAATGTTTTTTTTTCCCTCTTTTCTTTTTTTTCCCCCTCCCGTTTTCTTTCTTTTTCTGGTTTTTTTTTAAAAAGTCATTCTGGTTCCCAATACCCAACGAACCCCTCCGGGGAGATTTTTTTCTTAAATTTTTAATTTCTTTTTTTTTTCCCCCCCACCCCCCTGC
The DNA here is from genome assembly GCF_001527695.2 of Protobothrops mucrosquamatus. NCBI lineage: Eukaryota > Metazoa > Chordata > Lepidosauria > Squamata > Viperidae > Protobothrops > Protobothrops mucrosquamatus. Next base: position 157,326 of record NW_015388202.1, on the reverse strand, counting down.
CCTGGCCCTGGTTTCTCTACAGCTTCAGGTTTCGGTGTTATTTCTTCAGGCTAAAAAATAAAGGAACCTGTAAAGATAAAGACACTCAAACAAGGCATATAAAACAAACCCCCTTAGATATAGATAGACAGATAGATAGAGAAAGAGAGAGAGAGTGAGAGAGAAAGAGAAAGGAGGAAGAATTGAGGGGCGCGGGACACCTACAACCTGAAATGGTGGGCATGGGAAGGAAGGAAGGAAGGAAGGAAGGAAGGAAGGAAGGAAGGAAGGAAGGAAGGAAGGAAGGAGCCGTTTTTAAACGGGAATCACCCGTTCCTTTGGGGGGGGGGTGTTAGAACAATGCTTTTGAGTTCAGGACAAAATCCAGAGAAAAGGACCCAAAGGGTGATGGGGGAAGAGGGCAGAAGCAGGGAAGAATCCCAGAATGGGATGTGGCATTTTTGAGGATGTCCTGGGCAGAAACAGAGATCGGGCGAGGGATGTCTGGGCCAAAGGTAGCAAGCAACGAAGCCGGGAATGCCAGCTTCTTTCCGGCTATGAAGCCGTGGATGCCAGCTTCTTTCCAGCTACGAAGCCGTGAATGCCAGCTTCTTTCCGGCTATGAAGCCAGGAATGCCAGCTTCTTTCTGGCTACGAAGCCAGGAATGCCAGCTTCTTTCTGGCTATGAAGCCGTGGATGCCAGCTTCTTTCCAGCTATGAAGCCATGAATGCCAGCTTTTTCAGGCTATGAATGCCAGCTTCTTTCCAGCTACGAAGCCATAAATGCCAGCTTTTTTCAGGCTATGAATGCCAGCTTCTTTCTAGCTACAAAATCGTGAATGCCACTTTTTTCCAGCTAAGCCAGCTTCTTTCCGGCTACGAAGCCGTGAATGCCAGCTTCTTCCGGGGCTAATCTGTTTAGGTTGGAGGAAGGGCAAGGCAGGGGCAAAGCAAAGCAACGAAAAGGCAGCAGAAACCAAACCGGGAAACAAATGCACAGACACACGAACACACGCAATGGAGAGCAAGGGTGTAGAAGGAAAACAAAAGAGTCACAGAATCCGGAGGGGACAACTTCCCAAAGCCCCCCCCCAGGCACTGCCTGCCCCCTTGTAAAAACACAGAGGAAGAATTCCCTCCCCCCCCCCAAAATCTGCAAAAAGGGGAAGGAAGGGCGGAGAAGGGAAAGACTCTCGACAATACTCCCAGGCAGTTTTAACAACAAGCTCGGCCGACCCACAAGTTTGTTTTCTCCCCTCCCCTCCCGTATAGGTCAACCCTCTTTCTCTGCACAGAAGCAACCTCCTCCCGCCAACAGTATGTATATATATATATATATAATTTTTTTTTTTCCGTCATGGTAACAATCTTCATTTTTTTTTCTTTTTTTTTTTCCTCCTTCCTAAAACAACCATTTTTTTTGTTTTGTTTTTTTTTGTTTTTAGTAAGGGGAATACCATGAGGTCGCTCTGGCCCGGCCCCTGTGAAGAGAAGAAGGAAACAGGTTAACGAAAGAGGTATTTTAAAAAAAGGAAAAAAAAGCTTTTAAAAACCTACAAGACACGGGGCCGAAATCCTCAAATGTGAAAAACTACATCCGCATTTCCAAACGGGGCGGCTGTGACCTTTTGCGAAATCCGTCCCTATGACTTTGCCATATTTTTTCTTTCTTTCTTTCCTTCCTTCCCTTTTTCTTTCTTCCTTCCTTTCCTTCCCTTTCTTTTTTTCTTTCTCTTTTCTTCCTTCCTCCTACCTTTTTTCTTTCCCTTCCTTCTTTTTCTTTCTTTCCTTTTTTCCTTCCCTTTTCTTTCCTTCCTCCTTTTTCTTTCTTTCCTTCTTTCTCTTTCCTTCCTTCCTTTTTTCTCTTTCCTTTCCTTTTTCTTTCTTTCCTTTTTCTCTTTCCTTCTTTCCTTCCTTCCTTCCCTTTTTCTTTTTTTCTCTTTCCTTCCCTTTTTCTTTCTCTTTCCTTCTTTCTTTCCTTTTTTCCTTCCCTTTTTTTCTTTCTTTCTTTCCTTTTTCTTTCTTTCCTTCCTCTTTATTCTCTTTCTTTCTTTTTCTCTTTCCTTCCTTCCTTCCCTTTTTCTTTCCTTCTTTCTTTCCTTCCTTCCCTTTTTCTTTCTTTCCTTCCTTCCCTTTTTCTTTTTTTCTCCTTCCTTCCTTCCTCCCTCTTTTTTTCCCTTCTCCCCCCCCCAATTGACTTTGTCAGGAGGTCGCAAAACGGGATCACGTGACGCCCCCCCGGGACACTGCAACCGTCATAAATACGAATCGGTTGCTGAGCGTCCGAATTTGGATCACGTGGACCATGGGCACACTGCGACGGTCGTTAAGTGTGAAAAATGGCAGAGTCCCTTTTTTTTTCTTCCAGTGATGTTGTCATTTTGAATGGTCCCTAAGTGAACTGTTATAAGCCGAGGACCAGCTGTATTCTGGCTTGCAGGATCCCTTTCATTGGTCTGTTTCAGGTGATCAATAAAAAGAGATGCCAAGAGGTTTTAAGCCCGGGATCGCTACTCTAATCCAGGAGCTCCGTTCCCTGGCCGTCTGCGAGCGTGTGTCTGACCTAGGGTGGATCGGTTCCCCACTTCCCCCACCTTCCCCTTTGGGTCAGACCTGTATGCACGCCCTCGGGGCGGACGACTGCTGAAGCCACTGTAGAAACGGGCCCTGGAACTGCTGTAGCCGGATCCTCGCCCTCGGTACCGGGTCCGGGGAAAGCCTCGGTCTGTGGTGCTGATGCCTGGGCGGTTGGTCCGTTTGGGAATCACCTAAAAGTAAGATTAGATTAGATTAGATTAATTAGAACAGAACAGAATAACAGAATAGAACAGAATAGAATAAGAACAGAACAGAATAGAAAAGAACAGAACAGAATAACATAAAACAGAACAGGACTAGAACAGAATAGAATAATATAGAATAGAACAGGACAGGACTAGAACAGAATAGAATAACACAGAATAGAAAGAACAGATTGGAACAGAAAAGAACAGAATAACACAGAACAGAACAGGACTAGAACAGAATAGAATAACATAGAATAGAACAGGAATAACATAGAATAGAACAGATTAGAATAGAATAACACAGAACAGAACAGGACTAGAACAGAATAGAATAACATAGAATAGAACAGGAATAACATAGAATAGAACAGATTAGAATAGAATAACATAGAACAGAACAGAGTAGAATAACATAGAATAGAACAGAACAGAATAGAACAGAATAGAATAACATAGAACAGAACAGATTAGCACAGAAAAGAACAGAATAGAATAAAATAGAACAGAATAGCATGTCACCTTAAATGTACATTAATCAGCATACATTAAAATGAGATTTTGTTGCACACAGCTCTCAAAGAGTAACCACCTCCTATATACACTGCATAAACATGACAGTTATAATAATGCACACACCCACACATACACACATATATGGCTCAGAGAAACAACACAGTTGTTCAGTTTGGATGTACACCTAATCTTGCAGGTCAGGCTCAGGGGGGTAACAATTGCTCACCTTTCTGCTTGTACCCCAGAGAATGCAGACACCTCTCCGTAACAGAGGCGATTCATCGTATAGGGGAGAAGAGTTGCACTGTGGGGCCCTGGGTGCTCTCTGAGCTCGGTGGCTTTCTTGCAGACATTTCAAGACCCAACTAGGGAACATCATCAGTTCCAAAAAGGAGTGGGATTTGTGGAGTGGAGGGGAAGGGAAAGAGGAGGAACCCTTGGTGCTCTCAGAGCTTGGTGATTTTCTTGACGTTTCATTACCAAACCTGTTGCCATCATCAGTGCACTGAACACATCAGTATCCTTCCTCTTTCTCCTCCTCTCCACAAGCCCCACCACGGCCTTCTAGCACTGATGAGGCTCCCCAGCTGGGTCACGAAATGTCTGCAAGAAAACCGCCAAGCTTGAGAGAGCGCAGGGGGGAATTCCACACTGGAGCGGTCCCGAAGGGAAGGGCTCCGAAGCAGAAACCTCCCCTTCTCAGTGCTTAGACCAGGGGTAGGCAACTTTGGCTCTTTTATGACTCGTGGACTTCAACTCCCAGAATTCCTGAGCCAGCCACGCTGAGGGAAAAGGGAGAGATTTCCAAGCTGAGCCAGGTAGGCTCAGGAATTCTGGGAGTTGAAGTCCACAAGTCATGAAGGGGCCAAAGTTTCCCTCATGCTGCCTGAGGAATTCTGGGAGTTGAAGTCCACAAGTCATGAAGGGCCAAAGTTTCCCTCATGCTGGCTCAGGAATTCTGGGAGTTGAAGTCCACGAGTCATGAAGGGGCCAAAGTTTCCCTCATGCTGGCTCAGGAATTCTGGGAGTTGAAGTCCACGAGTCATAAAAGAGCCCTGGCTTAGATGGTTCAGTCCGAGGGTTGGCCACAAAAGCTATTGGGGAGTCGGGCACAGAGCGGGGTGTGTGGGTGTGTGTGTTGTGAAAAGGGCGTACCCACCTTGATCTGTCTCCCCCTGAAGAGGGATTCGTCTAACGCTAACGAAGTCCGCACCGACTCCTTGTCGGAAAATTCAATGTAGGCGAACCTTGAGAAGATGAGTGGAAGGAAGACGGACAATTAGACAGTTCAGGCTCCTCAAGTTACGACAACTGCGCCTCAAATTTCTGCTGCTCTAAGCGGGTTTTGACCCGTTTTTACCACCTTGCTTGCTGCCCGGGGTTGCCGCAACCGTTGTGAATTTGCGAAAAACGGTGGCAAGTCACTTGTTTTTGCAGCGCTGTCGCAACTTTAAAATGAATTGTTAAGTCGAGGACTTATCAGTACTTGAATCGATCAAGAGAGGTCGCGGGACAATACAGGCCATCCCTGACTTACAACAACGGAGCCCAACTTTTCTGCTGCTAAGCAAGACCGTTTGGTTAAGTGGGTGTTGCCCCCATTTTGCGACCTTTCTGGCCCACACCACAGTCAGTAAGTGAATCACTGCAGGGGTTAAAAGTTAGTCCCCCGGTTGTGAGGTAAATCTGCCCCCCCATCGACTCTTGTCAGAAGGTCGTAAAAGGGGGTTGTGTGACCCCAGGATATGGCAACCGTCATAAATACGGTTGTCAAGCCTCCAAATTTTGATCACTGGGATGTTGCAACGGTCATAAATACGAAAAATGGTCGCAAGTCGGTTCTTTCGATGCCGTTAACTTCAAACGTTCACCCAACGAAAGGGCTGAGGCCTACCTCTATTCTACCGGACCACCTCTGGAGCTTTAAGGCGACTCTCAAGCCAAGAGTAATCTCCCTCCTTGGAAAAGCCCACTCACCCCTTCGGATGGCCTGTGTATTTGTCGCACAGGATCGTCACGCGGTTGACGGAACCGCAACCATGGAAGTGGGCTTCCAATTCTTCTGCAGTGGCCCCATAATCTACCTGAAATGGAAGACGGGTCCGGTTCAGGAGGCAAGGCTTCGTCCTCGCTTGAAGAAAGCTAGGGTGTAAGGAGGGGGGGGGGAGAAACTCACATTTCCTACGTATATAGATCTGGCGTCGGCTTCCATCTTTTCTTCCAAAGACATGATGACCGGGCCAGCTACAGAGAGAGAGGAGAGAGAGAGAGACGGGAGAGAGGTGAGAGACAGGAGAGAGAGGGGGGACAGAGAGAGACAGAAGAGGACACAGAGGGGGGGAGAGACGGGAGGAGAGAGGTGAGAGACAGGAGAGAGAGAGGAGAGGGGAGGAGAGAGGGAGCAGAGGAGAGAGACAGGAGAGAGGAGAGGTGTGAGAGGAGAGAGGGGGGGAGAGAGGGGGCAGAGGACAGGGGAGAGACAGGAGAGAGGAGAGGAGAAAGAGGAGAGGGGAGGAGAGAGGGGGCAGAGGAGAGGGGAGAGACAGGAGAGAGAGAGAAGAGAGAGGAGAGGGGGGAAAGGAGAGAGACAGGAGAGGAGACAGGAGAGGGGGTGAGAGGGGGCAGAGGGGAGAGGCAGGAGAGAGGAGAGGAGAGGGAGGAGAGACAGGGGAGAGGGGGCAGAGGACAGGGGAGAGACAGGAGAGAGGAGAGGAGAAAGAGGAGAGGAGAGAGAGAGGGGAGGGGAGAGACAGGAAAGAGGAGAGAGAATTAACCAACCAATTAACCAACAGAATTATTAAATAATGTGGAAAGTAAAATATCTACGGAAATTCTCCATCATCCAGGTCATGGTTGTCTCAAAGGTGCTTTTTCAAAAAGGCAGCTGGACTGTTTGTTTTTGTTTTTTTTCAGGAAGAAACTGCCAAAAAAGCCAACACAGTGCTAGGCTGCATTAACAGAGGGATAGAATCAAGATCACGTGAAGTGTTAATACCACTTTACAAGGCCTTGGTAAGGCCACACTTGGAATACGGCGTCCAGTTTTGCTCGCCACGATGTAAAAAAAGATGTTGAGACTCTAGAAAGAGTGCAGAGAAGAGCAACAAAGATGATCAGGGGACTGGAGGCTAAAACATACAAGGAACGATTGCTGGAATTGGGTCTGTCTAGTTTAAGGAAGAGAAGGACGAGGAGGGACACGATAGCAATGTTCCAGTATCTCAGGGGCTGCCCCAAAGAAGAGGGAGTCAGGCTATTCTCCAAAGCCCCGGAAGGCAGGACAAGAAGCAACGGATGGAAACTAACCAAGGAGAGAAGCAACCTAGAACTAAGGAGTAACTTCCTGACAGTTAGAACAATCAACCAGTGGAACAACCTGCCTCCCGAAGTTATGGGTTCTCCCACACTGGAGGTTTTAAAGAAGAGACTGAACAACCATTTGTCTGAAATGGTTTAGTTTAATTAATAGATGGACTAGGGGTGACAGGATAGCAGTCTTCCAGTATCTCAGGGGCTGCCACAAAGATGATGGAGTCAAGCTATTCTCCAAAGCACCTGAAGGCAGGACAAGAAGCAACGGGTGGAAACTAATCAAGGAGAGAAGCAACTTAGAACTGAGGAGAAACTTCCTGACAGTTAGAACAATGAACCAGTGGAACAACCGGCCTCCAGAAGCGGTGAATGCTCCAACACTGGAAGTTTTTAAGAAGAGACTGGACAGCCATTTGTCTGAAAAGGTCTAGGGTTTCCTGCCTGAGCAGGGGGTTGGACTAGAAGACCTCCAAGGCCCCTTCCAGCTCTGTTAAATCTGTTCTTGTGTAAGAAGATGACTTTTAGCTTCTTATCCCAGAAGTTTCATAGATGAAGCTTCTTGGGTGAGCAGCAAAATGCCTTCTTGTCCCTCAAGAAAACGCAGTCAAGTGGCCTTTTTTGAAAAAGAACCTTTGAGACCATTGTGGAATGGAGAAATTTTCCTGCCTGCCGCTACTCAGGAACAGCCGTGTGTGTGTGTGTGTGTGTGTGTGTGTGTGTGTGTGTGTGTGTGTGTGTGTGTTTGCAAAGCAAACTATCCTGACTACAAAGGTAGCAAGTTCTAGCTAACATCCAATTCAACCACGGAATGCTTTTTCCTCAGTTTCAAGGCCCGAATTTCCTAGTCACTTTTAGCTAACGCAAAAGAGAATTTCTGTCGCTTTTCCAGAGCAGTGTGTGTTGCTACTTTCCTGCAATTAACCGCACACACGTGACAATCACAAGGCAATCGGTCTTTTGGTGTTCCCAGCAGGCAGAATGTCGTTTAACACCACCCTGCCAGGCCATTTTCCCATTTCAAGAGAGCAAAGATATGATTCAGTCTACCCAGCAAGGGACAATCTAGCTTCTCGAGAGATTTGGACGTGGTGTGTGTGTGTGTGTAAGTGTATATATGCACACACACTAGTACAGACCCACTCATAGATACAGAATGTACCAGAACTGAGGCCCCACCGTTTGAGTATATACTTATATTATTTGAATGGTTGCCATTTCCTATTAAACGCTTCCTTAACACGTTGTCCAATTTATGACCTTTGAATGTTGAACAAAGCACAATAAACTTTTTCTCCGAGGATAAAAAAAAAATTAAAGCACATTGTGATTGGCCTATGGGACACGAGTTTTGGTATACCTTGTGCACAAAGACACGTACGTTTTATTTATTTGTATCCCGCTTTTAATATTTTGACAAATAACTCAAGTGGTAAATATCTCCAACACCGCTTTCTCCTATTTCCCCCATAACCGAAAGTCACTCAGCTGGCTTTTGTGTCTAAGGCAGGACTAGAACTCACCGTCTCCTGGTGATTGGCCCAAAGTCACCCAGTTGGCTTTCATGCCTAAGGCAGGACTAGAACTCACCGTCTCCTGATGATTGGCCTAAAGTCAGCCAGCATCTTAAATGCCTGAGGCAGGACTAGAACTCACCGTCTCCTAGTGATTGGCCCAAAGTCACTCAGCTGGCTTGCGTGCCTAAGGCGGGACTAGAACTCACCGTCTCCTGGTGATCGGCCCAGAGTCACCTACCTGGCTTTTGTGCCTAAGGTGGGACTAGAACTCACCGTCTCCTGGTGATTGGCCCAAAGTTATGCAGCTTTTGTGCCTGAGGCAAACCAAAACTCACAGTCTCCTGGTGATTGACCCCAAATCACCCAGCCAGCTTTCATGCTAAGAGAGGACTAGAATTCACAATCGCCTGATGATTGGCCCAAAGATACTCAGCCAGTGTTTGTGCCTAAGGTGAGACAACAATTCACTGTCTCCTGGGGACTGGGCCAAAGGCACCCAGCCGGCTTTCACACTGAGGACTATAACTCCCAATCTCCTGGTGATTGGCCCTAAGGCACCCAGCCGACTTTCATGCCTAAGGTGGAACTGGAATTCCCAGTCTCCCGCTTTCTAATTTGGTGCCTTAACCATCAGACCAAAGCGGCTGTCATATATACTCATGGATACAAATACAAACTCACATCCCTATATGAAAGTGTGTGTGTGTGTGTGTGTGTGTGTGTGTGTGTGTGTGTGTGTGTGTGTGTGTGCAAGCAACCCTTAATAATTAAACTGGTCCCCTGACTGAGCAGCTGGATTTCAGAAAGCGGGAGATTTCCCGGAGGGGCTCACCGTTGCCGGGTGGGGGGCTCATGTTCATCTGTTTCTCGACTTCATTTTGCAGCTCCTTCAATTTCTCGGCCTCTTCCTCCATCTCGCGTACCCTGGCTTTAATGGCTTCCAGCTCCTGGGGAGGGAAGGACCAGCAGAAATGAGCAGGAAGAAGGAGGGAAAAATGTCCCTTTTTGAGTTGTTTTTAACCCAAAGGCTGCTTCCGACAGAAGTATCGGTAAGTCCTTGATTGACGATCGGAACGGAGCCCAACATTTCTGCTGCTAAGTGAGACATTTGGTTAAGGGAGTTTTACGTCCCGTTTTACGGCTTTCCTTGCCACATTTGTTAAGTGAACCAGTACAGCTGTTAAGTTAGTACAGGGGTCTTCAAACTTGGCCCTTTGATGACTTGTGGACTTCAACTCCCAGAATTCCTCAGCCAGGCACGCTGGCTGAGGAGTTGAAGTCCACAAGTCATGAAGGGGTCATAGTTCCCTCACGCTGAGGAATTCTGCGAGTTGAAGTCCACAAGTCATAAAAAGGTCATAGTTCCCTCATGCCGGCTGAGGAATTCTGCGAGTTGAAGTCCACAAGTCATAAAAGGGTCATAGTTCCCTCATGCCGGCTGAGGAATTCTGGGAGTTGAAGTCCACAAGTCATAAAAGGGCCTAGTTTGAAGACCCCTGCTTGTGGACTTCAACTCCCAGAATTCCTCAGCCAGGCACGCTGGCTGAGGAATTCTGGGAGTTGAAGTCCACAAGTCATGAAAGGGTCATAGTTCCCTCACGCCGGCTGAGGAATTCTGGGAGTTGAAGTCCACAAGTCATCAAAGGGCCAAGCTTGAAGACCCCTGGTTTAAAGATATAACAGCACTGGAAAAAGTGCCTTAGGACCGTTTTTCACACTTACGACCGTTGCGTCAACCCCCCCATGGTCACGGGATCAAAATTCAAATGCTTGGTAACTGACTTCGATTTATGACAGTTGCAGCGCCCCAGGGTCCCGTCGTCCTATTTTGCGACCTTCCAACAAGCAAAGTCAATGGGGGAAGCCGGTTTCACTGAACAACCGTTTTACTAACTCAACAACGGCAGCGATTTAATCGCTGTGGCGAGAAAGGTCGCAAAAGGAGGCAAAATTCACAGAACAAACATCTCCCTTAGCAACAGAATTGTGAGGTCAAATTGTTAAGTCGTAAGATGACCTCCAAGGTCTCTTCCACCATCATCATCATCATCATCATCATCATCATCATCATCATCATCATTATTATTATTATTATTATTATTATTATTATTATTATTATTATTATTATTATTATTATTATTATTATGATGTCAAGGGCTTCCTGTACGCCATTCCAAAGAGATGCCCACCCCTTGGCCTCTTGATTTTCTCTCTCGGATCCCATTTTTTTTGCTCATTTTCCAACCCACCCCACTTCAGTTGTCCTAACAACCCACATGGCGTGAACAACAATCGCACGGAGCAATACAGGTAAGTCCTCGACTTACATCCGTTGGTTCGAGTGACCGTTCAAAGCGATAACGGCGCCGGAAAAAAATGTGACTTATGGCCATTTTTCACACTTGACGACCGTTGCGGCATCGTCCCCCGTGGTCATGTGACCCAAATCCAGACGCTTGGCGGCTGACTCGTATTTATGACCATCATGGCGTCCTGTGGGGGGGGGCACGTGAGCCCCTTTGGCGACCCCCTGACAAGCAAAGCCAATGGGGGATTCGCTTAACAACGGTGTTACTAGCTTAAATAAGTGCCGTGATTCACCTCACAACGGTGGCAAGGTCGGTCGTAAAATGGAAAGAGAGCTGGAAGGGACCTGGGAGGTCTTCTAGTCCAGTCCCCTGCTCAAGCAGGAGAACCTATCCCCATTTTTGACAAGTGGCTGTCTCGTCCCTCCTTAAAAACCTCCAGGAACTGGGTGGCTTTGGGGGGGCAAAACTCACTTAACCAATGGGCAACTTAGCAACGGAAATTTTTAACGGCGGGCGATTGCAGTCATTAAGCTGAGGACGACCCGTATTTCTCTTCCAAACCTAGCCTCTATCTATCTATCATCTATCTATCTATCTATCTATCTATCTATCTATCTATCTATCTATCTATCTATCTATCTATCTATCTATAGATATAGATATAGATATATATATAGATAGAGATAGATATAGATATATATATTACATTCCCTACAAATGACTGGCTCCATGCGGACCGCCTCCCAAAAGCCATTGTTCCAGAAGCCCCTGGGCCTTTAATGAAGCCGGGAAAGGGGGTCTTTCCCCCAGATTGGCCCAAGTAGTAGCGGGAGGCTCCCATCCTCCCTCGGCTAATGCTCTTTTGTTCCCAGGCCAGAGGGAAGCAATGGAGGCAGTTCCTGCCCTGGAGCTCTCCCATCCCAAAAGGCCCCCTTGCATCAAAGCATCCGGCTTAGGGGCATTTTTCAAGCAGCCACGTGTCTCTCAGACGTCGCCCCCCCTTTCCTTCCTTCCTCCCTCCCTCCTTCCAGGATCTGCCTTTGCCTTCCCTGGGGAGAAGACCCCCCCAACCCTTTTCAATCCTCTCTCCCCCCCCTTCCCTGCAAGGATCTCTCATTAAGCCCCACTGATCTGTGGGATCTTTCCTCCCAGCAAACAGCCGCCCTGCCCCATCCATCCCTCTTTTCCCATCCATCCCTCTTTTCGTTTTCAAAATGCGCAAAAAAAGAAAAATGGGGGGGGGGGTGATCGCTTTTTCTCCCCAATGAGCTCCCCCCCCCCCCCGGCGCTGAAGCAACCAGGCTGTATTTCAAAAAATAAAAGATCATTTAAAAAAAAAAAGAGAGCTTCCATCTCTTATTGTTCTGCACCCAAGCATGTGGGGGGGGGGGCAAGAGGAAGAGATAGAGAGGATGAGGGTTTTTAAAATTCTACCCTTCCTTCCCTCCCTAATTTTTCCATTTTTAAAAAATTCTCTCCTTCCTTCCCGCCCGCTTTAATTTTTCTTTTTAAATTCTTTCCTCCCTCCCTTCCTCTTATTCTCATCTTTCCTTCCTTCCTCTTTTAACTTTTCCTTTTTAAACATTCTTTGCCTCCCTCCCTCTAATTTTTCTTTTTAAAAAAGATTTTCCTGCCTCCCTTCCTCTTATTCCCATCTCCTTCCTTTCGCCCAGGCGCCCTCTTTTAATTTTTCTCTCTTTTTTAAATCCTTCTCTTCCTCCCTTCCTCTTATTCCCATCTGCTTCCTTCCTTCCTTCCACCCGGCCTCTTTCATTTTTCCTCTTTTTTTTTAAAGATTCTTTCCTTCCTTCCCTCAATGTTTCTTTTTTAAAATTCTTTCCTCTTCCTTTCTTCTCATTCCCATCTCCTTCATTCCTGCCTTCATCTTTAATTTTTCCTCTTTTTTCAAAAACCCTTTCCTTCCACTTATTCCCATCTCCTTCCTTCCCCCCACCCACCCTAATTTTTCCTCTTTTAATAAAAAAATCCTTCCTTTGATTCTTCCTTTAAATCCTTTCCTCCCTCCCTCATATTCCCATCTCCTTCCTTCCCTTTTAATTTTCCTTTCTAAATCCTTCCCTTCCTTATTCCCAACTCCTTCCTTCCTTAATTTTCCTTTTTTAAATCCTCCCCTTCTTATTCCCATCTCCTTCCTTCCTTTTTAATTTTCTTTTTAAGCCCTTCCCTTCCTTATTCCCAACTCCTTCCTTCCTTAATTTTCCTTTTTAAATCCTTCCCTTCCTCCCTTCCTTATTCCCAACTCCTTCCTTCCTTAATTTTCCTTTTTTTAAAATCCTTCCCTTCCTCTTATTCCCATCTCCTTCCTTCCTTAATTTTCCTTTTAAATCCTTCCCTTCCTCTTATTCTCATCCCCTTCCTTCCTTCCTTTTTAATTTTTCTTTTTTAAACCCTTCCCTTCCTCTTCCTTATTCCCATCTCCTTCCTTCCTTAATTTTCCTCTTTTTAAAATCCTTCCCTTCCTTTTATTCCCATCTCCTTCCTTCCTTCCTTTTTAATTTTTCTTTTTTAAACCCTTCCCTTCCTCTTCCTTATTCCCATCTCCTTCCTTCCTTAATTTTCCTCTTTTTAAAATCCTTCCCTTCCTCTTATTCCCATCTCCTTCCTTCCTTAATTTTCCTCCTTTTAAATCCTTCCCTTCCTTATTCCCATATCTCCTCCCTTCCTTCCTTCCTAATTTTCCTCTTTCTTAAACCCTTCCCTTCCTCCTTTTCTTATTCCCATCTCCTTCCTTCCTGTTTCATTTTTCCTCTTTTTTAAAATCCCTTCCTTTTATTCCCACTTATTTCCTCCCTCCCTCGGTAATTTCCCCTTTTTTCAAGATTCTCCCCTCCCTCCCTTTCTTTCTTTTCCCTTCCCTTCTCCAACCATCCCTCCACCCAAGCCCGGGGCCCCCGTCCTCCCGTCCTCCCTCCCTCCCTAGCCCAGCGCGGGATGCTCACCGGGTCCTCGATGGCGGAGTCGCCGGGGTCGCCCTCGCCCAGGCCGGCCTCCTCCTCCAGCTCCTCGGGGTGAGGGTGGTGGTGGGGGGCGCCCACGCCGGCCGGGCCGACCCGGGAGGGCAGCGAGGAGGAGGACGACGACGAGAGGGCGCCCCTCGGGCCGCCGCCGCCACCGCCGCCTCTGCTGCCGCCGCCGCCGCCGCCCCCCGCCTCGTCGATCAGCATCTCCTCCTCCTCCTCCTCCTCGCGGAGCCCCCCGCCCTGCTCCCCCCCGGGGCAGCTTCCCCCCAGCCCGTTCCCGTACTGCGACGAGGAGGGCAGGCCCCCGCCCGGGCCGCCGCCCGGCTCCCCGTCGCCCCCCAAGGCCGCGATGGCGCCTCGCCCGCCGCCGCTCGTGCCCTTCACGGACGCCATAGAGCCCGCCGCGATGCTGCCGCCTCCTCCTCCTCCTCCGCTGCCGCCACCACTGGCCGCCCGCCGCCCGCCGCCGCGCGCTCGGATTGGCTACCCGTTCGGCGCCCGCTCCTATTGGCTCGCTCCGCCGCCGTCCATTGGTCCGGAGGCGGCCTTCTGTCTCGCGCCCTCATCCCGGCCTTTCGTTTGGCCAGGCGCGGCCGTCGATCAACGGGCGTCCCTCGGCGATTGGGTGGGTGGCGCTCGGACCCGCCTCCAAAATGGCCTTGAGAAACGGAGATTGGGAGTCGAAAAGGTTGAACCTGGCCCCGCCCGGAAGCGTGCTGCTGGCTGATTGGGAAAGCGGGACGGGTTTCCCCGCCCCGGCGCGGTGCGGAGTGGAGGAGGCCGGTGTCAGTCCTCCTTAGGATCGTTGGGCGCGTAGAAGGAGTGGGGGGGGAAAGAAAGGAGGGGAAGTTTTAGGGAGGAAGGTGGATTTTGCCCGCCTTTTCCTCGCCAATCTTAATCTTCGATGCGTGATTGGTGGTTTGGCTTTTTTTTTTTTAAAAAAAAAGATAATTGTACCGTTTATTGGCTGAAAAGGGATGTGTCAATCATATCCGTTGATGTTTTCATTGGGCCTCCCAGCCTGCCTTGAGCCAATCAGTCAAAAAGCACATTGCATAAGTGGGTGACGTTAGGTATATCTTGCAGACGGTTTAGTCCATTGGGCATAATGGCATTCCTCTTTTCCTATTCTAATTGGTCATTTTTTTTCTTTTGTCCCGCCCTTCGGTGGGAAGCCGACATTTCTGATTGGCTCCTAAAGGAAAGAACGTTTAACGGCTCTTTTGCCCCCGCCCCCGGGCCCCACGCGTACGTCAAAGGGCTACAGTCTTAATAACCCCTTCAGCACAACGTCCGGTTGTTTTCGGAGGCGGGGGGGGGGGACAAAGATTGCCGGCCTTAATTGCAGGCCTGGCATTTCAATTCTGGCCTCTTCCTTGAATTTGGGAGAAAAAAAAACATTTTTACCTTTGCAAAGTTGGTAAAAATGGTGACAAAAATAGTAAAATAAGAATAACCAAGTAATTCAGGCAACCACCCTCCAAAAAAGCATTTATTAAGGGGATGCCAAGTCCTTTCATATAGGATATAACAAAAAAAGGTGCTGACTACATGTCAGAATTATTAAATAAAACAAATTAAAGCAAATTAAAAAACAAAAGGATCAAACAGTAAAAAAACATGGGTTTAAATAATCTACTACAAGTGGCAAAATTATGGGTTAGACCAACCTCTTTCCCAGTCAAGTTTACATACAAATAGTCCTCAATTTATAACCATTTGTTTAGTGACTGTTTAAGGCTAAAATGACCTGAAAAAAGGGATTTAAGGACTTTTTCACACTTATGGCCGTTGCAGCCTCCCCACAGTCAAAATAATAATAATAATAATAATAATAATAATAATAATAATAATAATAATAGTAATAATAATAATAATAATAATAATAATAATAATAATAATAATAATAATAATAATAATAATAATAATAATAATAATAATAATAAAGTTGGAAGGGACCTTGGAAGTCATCTAGTCCAACCCCCTGCTCAGGCAGGAAACCCTATACCATTTCAGACGAATGGCTGTCCAGTCTCTTTTTAAAAACTTCCAGTGTTGGAGCATTCACTGCTTCTGGAGGCAGGTTGTTCCACGGATTAATTGTGCTTACTGTGAGAAAATTTCTCTTTAGTTCTAGGTTGCTTCTCTCTTTGGTCAGTTTCTTGTCCTGCCTTCCCGTGCTTTGCAGAATAGCTTGACTCCCTCTTTGGGGCAGCCCCTGAGATACTGGAACCCTGCTATCATGTCCCCCCTCGTCCTTCTCTTCATTAAACTGGACATCCCCAATTCCAGCAACCATTCCTTATATGTTTTAGCCTCCAGTCTCCTGATCCTCTTTGTTGCTCTTCTCTGCACTCTTTCTAGAGTAATAATAATAATAATAATAATAATAATAATAATAATAATAATAATAATAAAAAAAATAAAAATTGGAAGGGACCTTGGAGGTCATCGAGTCCAACCCCCTGCTCAGGCAGTAAACCCTATCCCATTTCAGACAAATGGCTGTCCAGTCTCTTCTTAAAAACTTCCAGTGTTGGCGCATTCAGCGCTTCTGGAGGCAGGTTGTTCCACTGGTTAATTGTTCTAACTGTCAGGAAGTTTCTTAGTTCTAGGTTGCTTCTCTCCTTGATTAGTTTCCATCAGTTGCTTCTCGTCCTGCCTTCAGGCGCTTTGGAGAATAGCTTGACTCCCTCTTCTTTGGGGCAGCCCCTGAGATATTGGAGCACTGCTATCCTGTCCCCCCTCGTCCTTCCCTTCGTTAAACTAGACATACCCAATTCCAGCAACCGTTCCTTATATGTTTTAGCCTCCAGTCCCCTAATCATCTTTGTTGCTCTTCTCTGTACTCTTTCTAGAGTCTCAGCATCTTTTTTACATCGTGGTGACCAAAACTGGATGCAGTATTCCAAGTGTGGCCTTACCAAGGCCTTGTAAAGTGGTATTAACACTTCACGTGATCCTGATTCTATCCCTCTGTTAATGCAGCCCAGCACTGTGTTGGCCTTTTTGGCAGCTGCAGCACACGGCTGGCTCCTATTTAAGTGATTGTCCACTAGGACTTCGAGGTCCCTCTCACAGTTACTACTATTGAGCAAGGTACCCCCTATACTTTACCTGTACATTTGGTTTTTCTTGCCTAAATGTAGAACCTCACTTTTTCCACCGTTGAATTTCATTTTGTTAGATAGCGCCCAGTGTTCAAGTCTGTCCAGGTCCTTCTGTATCCTAAGCCTGTCTTCTGGAGTGTTGGCTATTCCTGCCAGCTTGGTGTCATCCGCAAATTTGATGAGTTCCCCATCTATCCCCTCGTCCAAATCATTGATGAAGACATCTTTTTTACGTCGTGGTGACCAAAACTGGATGCCTGGCAACTGACTCATATTTATGACGGTCACAGTGTCCTATGGTCATGTGATCTCCTTTTGCGAAATTCTGAGAAGCAAAGTCAATGGGGAAATGAGATTCACTTAACAGCAGTGCTACTAATGTAGGAAAAAGAGAACCCCAGATTAAAATATTCTTTATTCTTAATATTAAAAAGAGGCACAATATTATATTTCCCCTAAAGCAGGAATGGAGAAAAAAAAATCTTAACAAAGGCAGAAAGCAGCCCCAGTTTTCCTGCTACAGGAAAAAGTCTCAAGCAAAAACATGAAGAGGCCAGTCCTTAGGAGACTGTAATCCATTCAGAAAGACTGGGTTAGTCTATTCATAAGCAAAGAGCAAACAACTACGAAAAAGATGTTGAGACCTTGGAAAAAGTTCAGAGAAGAGCAACCAAGATGATCCAAGGCCTGGAGACTAAAACATACGAAGAACGGCTGCGGGACTTGGGTTTGGCCGGTCTAAAGAAAAGAAGAAATAGGGGGGACATGATAGCAGTGTTCCAGTATTTGAGGGGCTGCCACAAAGAAGAGGGGGTCAAATTATTCTCCAAAGCACCAGAGGGCAGGACAAGAAACAATGGTGGGAAACTGATCAAGGAGAGAAGCAACCTGGAATTAAGGAGAAACTTCCTGACAGTGAGGACAATTAACCAGTGGAACAGTTTGCCACCAGAAATCGTGGGCGCTCCATCACTGGAGATTTTTAAGAAGAGGCTAAACAGTCACTTGTCCGAGATGGTATAGGTTCTCCTGCTTTAGCAGGGGGCTGGACTAGAAGACCTCCACGGTCCCAGCTCTATTCTATTCTATTCCAGATAAGCAACGCAATTAGGCAAGCCAAAAGTTGACAAGATTAACTCATACAAACACCTAGGATTTGCATTTCCCCTGAAGGGCCAGCCATGACCCCCTACATGACCCCATAGGAATCTGGCAGCAGCCATTACCATAATAAAGGACACAGGAAGAGGCATCTCAAACACAAAGTCCCAAAGGAGGTATAAAAACCCACCCGCTCTCAGCTCCATTTTGTCAGCTGTCCCAGAACTACATGCCGTTGCTGGTTCTGCTCCTCAGTAAACAAAAACCCTTCCTCAGCAGCCTCCATTTTTTATTTCCAGCATCTTAGCCTCCATTTTATTCACTCCCGGCTTGGAACTGAACCAGCTTTTTTCTTTCAGCACTGCAATGATTCCCTTAACAGCTGTGGCAAGAAAAGTCGTAAACATGAGACAAAACTCGCTTAATAGCCGTCCTACTTAGCAATGGAAACCTTGGGCTCCGTTGTAGTCGTAAGTTGAGGACGGCCTGTGTTTCTTAATATTTGCAGGTGTCTTCAAGGACTTCCAGAATAATATTTCTACTGCGGGGTTTTGTGAATAAGCTGCTTTTTGCACAAAGGGCTTTGCCTCAAAGGAGAAAAAAGGCTTGCTGATCTTCAAAAGGTCCCTAAACAAACAGTTGTAAGTTGAGGACCATCCATATGGAAGACCCAGGCTTGCTAGGACTGTGGATAGATAGGACTTGTCTAAGAGGGAAGAGATCCTGGGTTCAAATGTGACATCTTTTATGATTGGGTACATGAGCACATGCAGGCCTGTGGTTCTCCAGCCAACACAGGGAATTCTGGGAGTTGAAGTCCACCTGTCTTAAAGCTGGTTCCCCGGACAGCGTGGGGAATTCTGGGAGTTGAAGTCCACCCGTCTTAAAGCTGGCTTTGCAGCCAGCATGGGGAATTCTGGGAGTTGAAGTCCACCCGTCTTAAAATGGATTCCCCAACCAGCATGGAGAATTCTGGGAGTTGAAGTCCACCCGTCTAAAAGCTGGTTCCCCAGCCAGCGTGGGGAATTCTGGGAGTTGAAGTCCACCCGTCTTAAAATGGATTCCCCAACCAGCATGGAGAATTCTGGGAGTTGAAGTCCACCCGTCTTAAAGCTGGTTCCCCAGCCAGCGTGGGGAATTCTGGGAGTTGAAGTCCACCCGTCTTAAAGCTGCTACTACCATAGATGGTAGCACAGCCAAGGAACTCTGTACATCGCTCCAGAGTTTAACCGACAGAACGAAACAGCCGGATTCGGTTATCTTTCTGAAGTTGCCCTAACGTTTCTCCTCCTGATTTGACCGGCTAGATTTGGTGGACTTGAGGTAGTTGGTCCATTTCCATCAGAGAAAAGAGACTCCCCCCCTCCTTCTCTTCTTTTTTAATTGGATAGCTCAGCCCTTTTTATGCTGCATGAGGAAGAGCTCAAGGGAATTTCAGCGGATCAAGATGGGCTTTCATTATTCATGACCGGACGAATCAAACTCAATGATTCAGACATAAACAGAAGTTCCTAGTTAATGGCCAAGCCAAGCCAACACCTCTTGTTATCATCGAAGTTTATGGATGTCTTGAGGAGCTTGGAGATGGTCTCTTCTTTACCCTTCAGGCCAACGTGGAAAACTACCCCCCCCCCAATTCCAGGATCTCATTTCTGACCTCTGCTTCTAAACTGATCGACGTCAATGACCCCACTTCTCAGTCCGCTCCCTTCCTCAAACAGTGTGAGGTTTTCTCCTTTCCATATCTCTGACACTGCATTAACTCCCATTTGATCTTCTGAATTATTCATCTCTGCGGAAACATTTCTGGGCATGGATCTCTTTTAAAGAGACATTTTGTCCCTGGCAGTTTTGGATCTCTCTCTTTCCAGAAAGTCATAAAGTCTTTTCAGAGTCTCGTAAACAGAAATCTTTCTTTCTCCGCTCTCGTTTTGGGTGCGATTGTGGGATTTCTTGCAAGGATTCCTCGCCCGAGCATCGATCCGTCGGAAACTGGACGACCGGCTTTCCAAGATAGGATAGGCAGTTCGAGTAATTTTTGAGTCACCTGTGGCTGGACCGGATCCAAAAAGCTCGTCCGCTCGCAAGCTCTCAAAGAAAACACATCTTTCGCACGGACGGGGCAGGCTCCGGAGGAGCTATAAAAGGACTGAGCCAGAAGAGCGAGGCAGTTGGTGGGACTGAGTGACAGAAAACAATGATGGGGCTCTTGGCAAGAGGCAAAGACCACCCCCCGTTGGATCAATAGACCCCCAAGGGAGAGGGTGTTTGGAGACTCGGCATCTGCCTAAGAGGTCAGCAAGCTCAGGAGAGGTAGAGAACCCAAAGGCAGAGGGCAATCTCAGCTTAGACAACCGGCGCGAAAGGACCAAAAGCAGAGATAAGGCAGACATATGACATATACGCTGACGGAGAGGTCCTATTATTATGAGTAACAGATCTTGTGCTAACAATTCCTCTTTTCTCCTCCTAGAAAGGAACCAGGCAGAAGACTCAATGGGAGAAGAGAGTCCGTTGATGACAAAGAGCGGCGTTGATGCCTCCCCACCCACCCGTGTAAATTCCTGTGAAGAAGCAGAGCACTTGTAGAGTCCCGTACGGCAAGAAGACTCAAGAACCTGCGATCCAAGGATGTAACGGGATACGTGGAGATCTTGGAGCTACAAAGGTTGGAAGAGGGGCAAGAGAATGATCAAAGGGGAAGTCTTCCTCCCCCGAGGAGAAACAGGACACGACCCCCAAGCATCCTGAGAGAAGGACGAGTCTCGTGGAAGGGTTGAAAAAGGTAATCCTGGAAGGTAACCCCCCCCTAAAAGATCATAATCGACTGGACGGGACAAGTGAACTGGGCCGTAGGGAAAGAAGGGGGGGTCAGCAACTTTGCTTCTATGGCCCGTGCTCCGCCTTCCCCTTTGACCCCCAGCAACATCCCCCGCAACTTAAGCTACATCGCGGGCTTGTACGAGAGGGCCTATTATCGCACAGCCCGTCCGAGCATTGCCGAGGATTCGGGAACCGAAGGCTCCGAATCTGAGTCCGAAGGCAGGCCGCGAAGCAGGCCCCAGAGACGTCGCCATCTCTTCAGGGGACCCAAAAGGAGGGGAAGACGCCGGACTCGCTCTGCCCCTGCACAGGGTAGGAGCGGAGGTGCGTCCCGCAGCCGTAGCCCCGGGACTCGCAAGAGGGTCCGCTTCGCCGACTCGCTGGGCCTGGAGCTCATCAGCGTGCGGCAGTTCTGGCCCAACGATCTCCCGCAAGTGCCAGAGAGGGTCCACAACCAGCTGAGGCGGGACTCGCTCAGCCACTTTGCTCCGTGTCTGCCGTTCTGCTCGCCGGTGAAGGTAACGGGGTCGGTCCTGCCCGGAAGTACCTCGGGGTGGGTTTGGGTGAGCCTAAAAAAAAAAGAAAGAAAGTTAGAACCGTGCAATTGATTCGTCTTTTCCCCAGCAAAAGGAGAAGAACGGGGTGTTCATCTCCTCGAGTGAAAAACAGGACCATTTTGTAACGAGGTCCCGGGAAGTCCAAAAATGTCTTCCTTGCCACAGAAATAGTGCTGCCTCCACTGGTCACAAGGGGGTGCTGTTGTAAGCCAGTTTTAAGCAAGAGACCGTTTAGACTAGAATAGACTACTTTATTGGCCAAGAGTGATAGACAACAAGGGTTTTCAATAGGTGAATTAATATGTGCCCGGACTCTCCAGATCTAGAGTTCGAGTCAGCTAAACATTAAGTTTCTACCTGTATAAAATAATCTTACAGGGGTCCACAGGTCAAAAAAAAACTCAAGATGGTAATTACAGGTTAAAGGCTCTGCAGAATTTTTAAATGTTCGTTGCACATAAAAAGCAGGCAGCTTTGACCACATCAATGTGACCCACATTCTCCATCTTTTTTTTCACCATGCCTTCCAGACACCCCTGTAAAATCTTACAGGTTAAGTTTACTTGTGTTAACAGCATCTTTAATTAATGAGAATAGAACAGAAGGGGGGCTGCAAAAATCTAGCCATCCATGAGACGGCTGCAGTTTTCTGGATTGCTTTGCTCATGTTATATTTATAATAATAATAATAATAATAATAATAATAATAATAATAATAATAATAATAATAATAATAATAATAATAATAATAATAATAATAATAATAATAATAATAATAATAAAGTTGGAAGGGACCTTGGAAGTCATCTAGTCCAACCCCCTGCTCAGGCAGGAAACCCTATACCATTTCAGACAAATGGCTGTCCAGTCTCTTC
>NW_015388202.1:127985-135365 GCF_001527695.2 Protobothrops mucrosquamatus | reverse complement strand
CATTCACCGCTTCTGGAGGCAGGTTGTTCCACTGGTTAATTGTTCTAACTGTCAGGAAGTTTCTCCTTAGTTCTAGGTTGCTTCTCTCCTTGATTAGTTTCCATCCGTTGCTTCTTGTCCTGCCCTCAGGTGCCTTGGAAAATAGCTTGACTCCCTCTTCTTTGGGGCAGCCCCTGAGATATTGGAACACTGTTATCATGTCCCCCCTCGTCCTTCTCTTCATTAAACTAGACATACCCAATTCCAGCAGCCTTTCCTTATATGCTTTGGCCTCCAGTCCCCTGATCATCTTTGTTGCTATTTAGCTGGACCCTGTACGGTGAGTGGCTTAGTCCATTGGAGAGAAAACAACAAAGTCATGAGAACAGGGCCAGCAAATTGAAACCTGCTGAATAATGCACAATCCAGAAGTTACGGCTAAGTCAGGAGCTTTATCCAAGGAATACAGCTTCCATTACTTCTATTTTTTTTTTAAAAAAAATGTCAGTGCATTACGGCATTGCAAACTCGGCCTTGAACCGTTGCAAAAGATCTGAATCAGGAAGCAATTTCCAGGAATACTTAAGTACAATATAGATAAAAACTTAAATGTTTTCGCTGACTCAAACTCTAGATCTGGAGAGACCGGGAACGTATTAATTCACCCTTTTTAAACCCTTGTTGTCTATCACACTCGGCCAATTGTACTTAAGTATTAACTACACTACTTAAATCAGTGGTTCTCAACCTGTGGGTCGGGACCCCATTTGGGGTCGATCGACCATTTCACGGGGGTCGCCAAGCAAGGCTGTCCGCCATTTTTTTTGTCCGCCATTTTTTTCCCCTCTTCCGGCGGGTGCCTTACCTCCCTTGGGCTGGGCCAGCTGGTGGTCGGCCTGCTCCGTCTCTGCCACTTGCCAGCTACGCCTCGGCTGGCGCAGGGGGCGGAACCACGCATGCACGGCGCTCCCGGGCAGGGAAAGTCCTCGACTTACGACCGGTTGGGTGGTCCTCAACTTACGACCGGTTTAGTCCTCGACTTACGACCGGTTTAGTCCTCGACATGACTGGTTTAGTCCTCGACTTACGACCGGTTGGGGTCGCGGCATTAAAAAGGTTGAGAACCACTGACTTAAATGTACACTGAGAACGTATGAAGGCTTTTAGAGATGGAGGAAAAGCAATAATCGGTAACAATGCTAGTAGCCACGGTTTCGGCTGCCAAAAGTCTGGGTTTAGCTATTCAACATTTTCTCTGCCGATCTTTCTAGCGCTGCTTTGGGATTTCGGGATTTATTGATCTAAAATCTATTGATCTATTGACTCCTAACGCCCTGGAGACATTCCTGGGTCTTACGTTATTCTGTCTAAACAAGAAAAGTAAGAAGTGTTATAAATCGGTGCTGTGCGGAGGACTGTTCTACCCCACTAGCTTAAAATGCCTTCTTCCTTGCTCCAAGTGAGGCCCCTGGGTCTTGAAAAACTGCCCTAAATAGAAATATGTAATTAATTTCTTCATTTTAACTGATTACAGAGCTTCAGGGAAAAAACTTTGCTGTCATATCCTCTCTCTCTCTCTTTCCCTCCCTCCCCCTCTCCCTCTCTCTCTTTCCCATCTTCTCATTCTCTCTTTCTCTGCTGACTTGCTGTCTCTTATCCCCCCCCCATCTTCCTTAGTTTTCCACCTTTCCCTCCCTTTTTATCTCTCCTGACCGGTCCCCCTTTCTGGTCTCCTTTTTTTTTTGCGTCATCTCTTCATCCTTTTCTCTACAAGCGCACCCATTTGCAGTCCTGCTCAAGGAGAGTCTGATTCCCTTTATTCCAGGTTTCCCCCTTATATCTATATTCTCTTAAGTTTTCCCCATCACCTCATTTTATCTATTCCACTACATTTCCTCCTGATTCTTCCTCTTCCCTTGCAATCCCTTTTGGTTCTCCCTGTTTTTCTTCTTCGATACTTCCTAGACAGGATTTTGATAATTCGCTCTCTTTTGATCCCTTTCGCTTTGTGTTTCCTTTCCTTTCCTTCAATCTCTCGTATAGTACTTATTTTCCTCATTTCCCTGTCTAATGCATCTGCAATCCTACCCATTTTTCTTATCTTTCTGTATTGTTTTTCTCCCCGTCAACCCAATAGCCCTCTAATCCAGTGGTTCTTAAACTGTTTGACCCAATTAACCTAGTCTCCAATAATTTTATTACAACCGGAATCTTCTTTTGCAAGCACCTCGGCAACCATAGCCCTAAACTGAATCCCCGACTCACAAATGACCGATTACAAATTTATCCATCACCCCCAGAATATGCCCCAATTACCCTAGTTTAAGAACCACTGTTCTAATCCTTAGGGCAGTGATGGCGAACCTTTTAGAGATCGAGTACCTAAAAACTGGCCCCGCCCCTGCTCCACCACCTGCCCCGTCCCCACCTGCCTGCCCGCAGGGCCACTCACCACCTCCAGGGCCCGCCGCAGATCGCCCAGGCAGCTCAGCAGCGCCATGGCGGCCATGCCCTCTGCCCATGCCCCGCAGCATCAACTGTGCACGATGGGGCATGAGGGCAGAGTCTTGTCTACGCTGCCTGGCTGCCATGTCCTTGGCTGCGCTGCTCCACGTGGGCCACGCTCAGGGACGACTCTCCTCCGGGGGGGGCTGCTGGTGAGGAGGGGGTCGTGGGGGGAGACAAGGCTGGGGCAACGGCACGTGTGCCCACAGAGAGGGCTCCGAGTGCCGCCTCTGGCACCCGTGCCATAGGTTCGTCACCACTACCTTAGGGTAAGGCTCTGATTGCATGCTTAGGGCTGCCATTTTGACTTTTTTTGACCTTCTATGGCATATCCCCCTGCCTCTGATACTGCACCAAAGCTCCAACTTTTCTATTTCTTAATCCTCGCTTTCCCGTCGTTTACCTCCTCAGGAATCTTTGAACCTGCAGACTCGGCTGCTGGAGCCAATGTTCCCAGATCCTCTGAGCATGCCTGATTTCCTGCCACGCCTTCTGGACCAGTGCGTGCTGCTGGAGGGGGTCCGGGCGGAGGGATCCTGTGTTTCTGGCACCATCCGTGTGCTCAACCTGGCCTACGAGAAAAGGGTCTGTGTGCGATACACTTGGGACTTTTGGGCTACCGAGCACGAGGCTCGGGCTTCTTACGCCGCCTCTGCAGGGCGGGACCGGGACCACGCTGACCGCTTTGCCTTCCGCCTGCCGCTGCCCGTTCCGCTCTCTGCAGGGATGGTGCTCGAGTTTGCCCTCTGCTATCTGGTGGGAGGGAAGGAATTCTGGGACAACAACCAGGGACGCAACTACTCTCTGCGGCCTCCTCCTTGCGTGGCTGAAGAAGACGAACTCCCCAGCCCCATTCAAGATTGCTGTGAAACTGGCTGGATACACTTTCTGTAGAGAAGAACAGACGAGGAGGCGTGTTGAAACTTAAGTTGGATGGGGAAAGTGGACAATCCAGGTTGAAATCCGAAGGTACACAGGCATGCAGGCACACAGCCCCAAGCACCCCAGAATTGATGCGGACAATTGGATTTGCTTCCTTTTTTCCCAGCATGCTTTTCACCAAGCCCACATTCATGGCTTACAGCTTTCGCGATCTCCGACAGTGCATTCCCACAACCCCTGAAAATCGGCCACCGTCTTGCAAGGAGGGCCACTCTTCGTTTAGATTTGCTGACTTGCTCGCAATCCAGATCCAGTCCACCGTGTCGATGTTGAGCGAGGAAGTCACCCTATTTGGGGGGGGGGGGTCTCCTTCAAGTTAGAAAAGATCAAGGGCAGAAATGTCCATGAGGGAAAGGTCAAAAAAAAAAAAGTCAAAATGCTAGCCGCGACGATGTCATCAAAGATCTGAGTTCTACTCTCCCATCCTATAACCTAACGTTGACAGCCTGGAGATTTTGGAGAGAAAGGGATCAAAGTAAAAGAGAATAACAGAAGACCAACAAAGATGATTAGGGGTCTGGAGGCTAAAACATATAAGGAACAGTTGCTGGAATTGGGGATGTCTCGTTTAATGAAGAGAAGGACGAGGGGGGACATGATAGCAGGGGCTGCCCCAAAGAAGAGGGAGTCAAGCTATTCTCCAAAGCGCCTGAAGGCAGGACAAGAACCAACGGATGGAAACTAATCAAGGAGAGAAGCAACCTGGAACTAAGGAGAAATTTCCTGACAGTGAGAACAATTAAGCAATGGAACAACCTGCCTCCAGAAGCGGTGAATGCTCCAACACTGGAAGTTTTTAAGAAGAGACTGGACAGCCATTTGTCTGAAATGGTATAGGGTTTCCTGCCTGAGCAGGGGGTTGGACTAGATGACCTCCAAGGTCCCTTCCAACTCTCTTATTCTGTTCTGTTCAAATGCCCAGCTTATACTGCTAGGCCATTGAGTCCTCTATCTTCCAGATACTTCCCTTTATGAATGAGAAGTTTGGAAAAAAAAGAGAGAGAGATCTGTATCTAGATGAATGAAGAACATAGATTTTCTTCAATTTCCTGTTTTCCTTGCCTTGGGGTGTTAGTCTGGATCTCCATCCCAAGGGATTCTTGCATATGCCGTTTCCTCATTTTTCTGCATGAATGAATGTATCAACACTTCTCTTTGCATCCTATTTTACTTCTATGCTGGCTGGTTAAAGAAAAAAACAACCAATCACACTTGTTATTCCTGATGGGGTATTTCTTACTATTTTACCACGCATCGTGGACTCTGATCCATCTTAATGTTTTTTTAGACCCAGTAAAAGTCTAGAAAAGCTATTGTAGAAATGGCAGGCCGTGTTTTAGCATAAGCTGCAGATTGGGGGTGTATTTATGGGGAGGAGGGAGAAACCCCTAATGTTTTAATCACTTCTTTGCTTAATGGATTTCTAAGTTCTTTTCCAACACAATACTAAAACAAAAAACCTTCATAACGTCTGAACAGCACTCACACAATAGCGGATAATGGGTATTGGTATTTCCCAGGATTTTGCAACGTGGGCAATTCAGTTCCCAGAATTCTCAGCAATGGCCAAAGCGGCGAGGGGATTCTGGGAATTAAAATCCGAGGTGCCATTTCTGGAACAAGTAGTTGGACCCAACGGGCATTCAGAAGAACCTTAAGAATTGCAGGTTTTATAACGCCGCCTCCAGGTCAGCGTTTCTGAAGCTCGGGAACTTTTAAGACGTGTGGACTTCAACTCCCAGAATTCCCTCGCCGGCATAGCCGGCTGAGGAATTCTGGGAGTTGAAGCCCACACCACTTAAAAGTTGCTGAAATTGAGAAATTCCACTCCAAGTTCTGCTGCGTTTTTTCTCTAAGCTGATCTCCTAGGGTTTTGTAACTGGAAGAGTTAGAATGAAGATGGGGATCTTTTGGGGGGGGGCACTATTAGAAATTCTAGGAACCCCATTATTGGTCCTGCCACCCATGATCACACGACCTTGTCTGGCTGCACACCAAAGACCCAATTATTGAAAGCATTCCAAGTATTTATCGGGTTATATAAAAGCAATAATCAGCCCAATCGTTTAATTATTGGCGCATCTGTGTGTCTGATTGAGTGGTGAATTTAAGGCAGAGACTGGGATGGATCTGTTTCTACTAGATACCAAACAAACTTACATTCATTCATTCATGTTAATAACTGGACAAGCCAAGGGGTGGGGGGGAAATGAATCATCTCTCAAAATAAACACGGAAGGAAAACCCAGAGATTCCTAATTCAAGGTTTATGCCCAGGAAGTATACATTTGGGCCTAAAGATCTGCAGTTCTTTTAATCCAGGGAATCCTGGGGAGGGGAACGGGAGGGGGAGGCTGGAGGAAAAGTGGGGTTTTCAAGATAGACCCCTCCTCCAATGGGAGATCTTGGCTTGCCCGGCACAGCAGCTTTGTTGTTGTTATCCTCTTGTGCAAAGAGCTTAATAGTGAGGCTTTGTTGAAGGGCCAAAGTGTCTGCCTTATCAGATGGGGAAGATAAGATAAGAAATGGGGAAACAAAGGAGGATGCAGCTGGGAGAAGGAAGAGAGGAAGAGGAAGGAAGGAGGGAAGGAAGGAAGGAGAGAAAAAAGGGAGGGAGAGGAATGAGGAGAAGGTAGGAAGGGAAAGAGGGAGGGTGTGTGGGTGGAAGAGGAAGAAAGGAGGGAGAGAAGGAAGGGAAGGAAGGGGAGAAAGAGAGAGAGATAAGGAAGGGAGGGGAATGGGGAGGAGAAGTAGGAAAGAAAGAGGGAGGGTGGAAGAGGAAGGAAGGAAGGAAGGAGAAAAGGGAGGGAATATGGGAGGGAGGAGAGAAGGAAGGGAGAGAGAGAGAAAGAAAAGGAAGGGATGAGGAAAAGATGGAAGGAAGGAAGGAAGGAAGGAAGGAAGGAAGGAGAGGGTGGAAGGAAGGAAGGAAAGGAAGGAAGGAGAAAATGGAGGGAGAGAATATGGGAGGGAGAGAGGGAGGGAGGGAGAGGAAGGAAGGAGAAAGGGGAGGGAATGTGGGAAGGAAGAGAGAAGGAAGGGAGAGAGAGAAAGAAAAGGAAGGGAGGGATGAGGAAAAGATAGGAAAGAAGGAAGGAAGGAAAGGAAGGGAGAGAACATGGGAGGGAGAGAGGGAGGGAAGGAGAGGAAGGAAGGAGAAAAGGGAGGGAATGTGGGAAGGAGGAGAGAAGGAAGGGAGAGAGAGAAAGAAAAGGGAGGGATGAGGAAAAGATAGGAAGGAAGGAAGGAAGGAAGGAGAGAGGGTGGAAGAGGAAGGAAGGAAGGGAAGGAAGGAGAAAAGGGAGGGAGAGAATATGGGAGGGAGGGAGAGAAAGGAAGGAAGGAGAAAAGGGAGGGAACATGGGAGGGAGGAGAGAAGGGAGAGAGAGAGACAGAAAAGGAAGGGAGGGATGAGGAAAAGATAGGAAGGAAGGAAGGAAGGAGAGGGTGGAAGAGGAAGGAAGGAAGGGAAGGAAGGAGAAAAGGGAGGGAGGGAATACGGGAGGGAGAGAGAGAAGGAAGGAAGGTAGAGAGGGAGGGAGGAGGGAAAGAAGGGAGGGAGAGAAGAAAGGAAGGAAAGATGGGAGGGAGGGGAGCAAGGAAGGAAGGAGAGAAAGAAGGGAAGGAAGCCCCCCCCCCAAATCGCGACTTGCCTAAAGAGAAGCCGGGAGGAGCCCCCCCCCACCTGCCCCTTCCTCCTGCCTGCCCCGAAACAGTCGTCCGCATTTGAGGGGGGGGGAAGGAGGCCCGATCTCCCACCGACCATCCCCCGCCTTCCCATCCCGCGCCCCCCCTTCTCCCCTCCGCCTCCTCCTCTTCCTCCTCCTCCTCCCAGAGAAAACGGGGGGGGGGGCGTCCCAGCTTCGTCCCTTCCCCCGCCCCGAAAGACGGCCGCCGAGTCTCCGCTCGCCCAGGTAACTCCCTCCGCGCTTCAGCCGCTTTTTCTTCCTCCTG
>NW_015388202.1:101648-126424 GCF_001527695.2 Protobothrops mucrosquamatus | reverse complement strand
CCCCATTTTACAGACAATAAAGCATGCTTTTCCAACCCTAGCCACTTTAAAGATGTGCAGACTTCAATTCCCAGAATTCCCCAGCCAGCAGGCATCCCATGCTGGCTGAGGGATTCTGGGAATTGAAGTCCACCCGTCTTAAAGCAGGCCAAATTAGGAAACATACCATAGAGAGGAATGTCCTCCGATTAGCAAAAGGATGAATTTTAAATCCTGCATCTCTGTGCCCTTAAGAGAGGGGAAGAGTTGGCAGGCACGGCTTGACCGCCGAGCATGTAATGCTCAGATAGTCCTCGGCTTACAACCCTTCATTTAGTGACCGTTCAAGGTTACAAGGCCACTGAAAAAAGGGACTTATGCCCATTTTTCACACTCACGACCGTCGCAGCATCCCCGAGGTCATGTGATTAAAATGCAGATGCTGAGCAAACGGATTCATATTTACGACGGTCGCAGGGTCCCGGGGTCACGTGATCCCCTTTTGCGACCTTCTGACCAGCAAAGTCAACGGGTGGGAAGCCGGATTCGGTTTACAACCAGGTTACTAACTTAACAACTGTGGCAAAACAACTGCAGCTGCCAAAAAAGCCAACACAGTGCTAGGCTGCATTAACAGAGGGATAGAATCAAGATCACGTGAAGTGTTAATACCACTTTACAAGGCCTTGGTAAGGCCACACTTGGAATACTATATCCAGTTTTGGTCACCACGATGTAAAAAGATGTTGAGACTCTAGAAAGAGTGCAGAGAAGAGCAACAAAGATGATTAGGGGACTGGAGGCTAAAACATATAAGGAACGGTTGCTGGAATTGGGTATGTCTAGTCTAATGAAGAGAAGGACGAGGAGGGACATGATAGCAGTCTTCCAGTATCTCAGGGGCTGCCCCAAAGAAGAGGGAGTCAAGCTATTTCCCAAGGCGCCTGAAGGCAGGACAAGAAGCAACGGATGGAAACTAACCAAAGAGAGAAGCAACCTAGAACTAAGGAGAAACTTCCTGACAGTTAGAACAATTAACCAGTGGAACCACCTGCCTCCAGAAGCGGTGAATGCGCCAACACTGGAAGTTTTTAAGAAGAGACTGGACAGCCATTTGTCCGAAATGGTGTAGGGTTTCCTGCCTGAGCAGGGGGTTGGACTAGATGACCTCCAAGGTCCCTTCCAACTTTTATTATTATTATTATTATTATTATTATTATTATTATTATTATTACCAGGTTACTAACTTAACAATTGTGGCAAAAAAGATCGTAAAATGGGTCTAAGCTCATTCAACCAAGTTGTCTCCCTGAGCAACAGAAATTTGAGCTGAACTGTGGTTCAAGTCAGGGACTTCCTGTACTCTTAATATATATTGATCCTCTTCCAGGTACAGCTGGCAGCCATGGGCTGGTGGCCAGTTCTGCTTTTCGTGGCAGCCGCGTGGGCTGTGGGTGCCCAGGCTAAGGGGTGCAATAAAGCCCTTTGTGCTAGCGATGTCAGCAAGTGTTTGCTGCAGGTAAGGGGCTGCGAAGAGCCGTGATCTGGGTACAAACGTTCAGGGGGTTGGACTAGAACAGGGGTCCCCAACCTATGGGCCGCGGCCCACATGTACGCACACTCGCCCTCACTTGCGCTAGCGCCCGCGGACCCATTTGCACACGTGAGCAGGCTAGCAAACAGGGCCACTAGCGCGCCTGCCGGTTGCACAGCCCATTTGTGTGCGCGCTCGGGGCTAGCAGCAGTGGCTAGCGCCTGCGCGCCTGCGTGAACGGGGACCGCTAGCACCGTGCGGGGTTTGCAGCCCGATTGCGCATGCGTGTGGGGCTAGCGGCGCCGGCTAGCATCTGCACGCCTACGCAAATGGGGCCACTAGTGCTGTGTGGGTGTGCGCGGCCTTGTTCCTGCACAAATTTCCCAGCTGCTTCCTTTCCCTCCGGGCCGCCGGCATGAAAACGTTGGCGACCGCTGGACCAAAAGACGCCTAAGGTCCTTTCCAGCTCTCTTATTCTATTTTTCCCAAAGAAACAACAAAGAATGTTTGGGAAACAAAGGAGTCATCATTATCGTTCCTTCGTAAATTTGCTATCTCTAGGCATCCAAAGCCCCTAGACCAGTGATGGCGAACCTTTTAGAGACCGAGTGCCCAAACCGCAACCCAAAACCCACTTATTTATCACAAAGTGCCAGGGCTGCACCAGCATTTTGGTGCCGTCGGGGCAAAGCAGGGAGGCACCTCTGAGTGCCGCCTCTGGCACGCAAAAACCGGGGGCGCAAAAACGGGCCACCATGCTGCAAGGCGCAAAAACGGCTGCCACTGCGCCGCGGGATGCAGATACAAGGCGCTGCACCCTGCAAGAACGGGGCAGGGCTAGTGAGTATCCCGCAGGCACTAGCCCTGCCCCATTTGCAGCACGTGCATGCTCGTAGCCCCGTGCGCGCATGCACGCATGTAAAATGCTTCCCCTTCCCTTTTCTTCCAGTCCGCCAATCGACAATGGTTGGTGACCTCCGCTCTACCACCTCTACTCAAGCTTGCTAGTCAGCCGCTTCGCCTCCATTGTGGTGGGCGGGGCTCCTGCTCCGGGCGGCGGTGGCGGCCTGATGGACTTGTTGCTGGCGGCGGTGGCACGCGTGCCAACAGAGAGGGCTCTGAGTGCCGCCTCTGGCACGCGTGCCATAGGTTCGCCACCACTGCCCTAGACGCAAAGAGGAGGTAGTGACCGTTCAAAGTTAAAACGGCATGGGGAAAAAAAAATGACTCGTGACCGTTTTTCCACACTTAACGACCGTTGCATCCTTATGGTCACCTGATCAAAATTGGGACACGGTGATCAACACCTGCGGCGCTCACCCACATGCGCAAACGGGCCACTGGCGCCTGCGTGCACGGGCAAACAGGCCGCTAGCCCCCGTGTGATGCTGGTGGTGGTGCTAGCGCACCTGCGCATGGGCAAAGAGGGTTGCTAGCACCCACGTTGCGGCGCTACTGGGGGGGCTTGCCAGGTATTCCCACAGCCTAGTGGCCAAGAGGCCATGGCCCGGTACTGGGCTGCAGACCATAGGTTGGGGACCCCTGGTGTAGGGTTTCCTGCTTGAGCAGGGGGTCGGGCTAGAACAGAAGTCCCCAACCTTTTGGGCACCAGGGACCGGTTCCATGGAGAGAGGTTTTTCCACGGACCGGAAACTGCGTGGTTTTGTGTGCTGCCCACATCCCGCAGATGGGGCTTTGCTTGTTTGTGTGGACCGGTTGCTGTCATGCCGCGGCCCGGTACTGGTCCACAGACTGGAGGTTGGGGGCCTCTGTTCTAGAAGACTTCCAAGATCCCTTCCAACTCTGTTATTCTATTCTCTCGGCAGGAAATGTGCCAGTGCAAATCCAACCGTACTCGGTGCTGTCGGGAATGTGCATTCTGCCTGGCTAAGCTGTGGGAACCGTGCTGCGATTGTGTAGGTGAGATTATTTGCCCGCTGGGTCGAAAGGGCCAAGACTTACACGAGGTGGGGTGCAGGAATTGGGGGGAGGGGGTCTTCCTACCCTCTTTTCTGAAATGTCCAGCCTTCTTTGCGATGGGTCTGGGTTTCCCAGCATCCTCCATTGGGGAAAAAAATCTACGTAAATCTTCGACTTACGGCCACTACAGAGCCCCGAATTTCCGTCGCTAAGCGGACTCAGCGATGAAGTGGTGTTTTGGCCCGGTTTTACGACCTTTCTCGCCAGTCGCTAAGCAAATCGCTGCAGTTGTCAAGTTAGGAGCACGGTTGTGAAGTGAGCCTGGATTCCCCCTTGATTTTGCTTGTCGCAAAAGGGAAACACGTGAGCCCGGGACATTTTAACCGTCGTAAGTACGAGTCAGTTGCCAAGTGTCTGAATTTTGATCACGTGGTTCACGGGGGATGTTGCACTTAACACTTAACCAGTCTTGTTTAACAACGGAAGTTGTGGTGGTAAGTCAAGCACCCCCTGTAATTACAGTGGCCCTTGTTCCTTGTGGTCTCCTTGTTGTTGTCCCCATCTCAAGGTCTGTGTGATGAACGTGTCTCGTCCGCTCCCCACCCTGCCCAGCGAAGCTCCATGCATGACTTGGTGTCTCCGGTACCGTCCCTTTTCCGGGCGCTTCTGGCTCTCTCCAACAATCACCCTGCTCTAGGTTGGAGCATCAAAACTCTGCCATTAGACGAGGAACTGCGGCAAAACCACGTGGATACTGAACATCTTCTGCTGGGACCACATACAGGTATGCCCGGAGTGGGAGGGCTGTACGGAATAACAGAGTTGGAAGGACCTTGGCAGGGGTCCCCAACCTGTGGGCCGTGGCCCATTACCGGGCCATGGCCTCTTGGCCACCGTGCTGCTGCATGCACTCACCCCCCACATTCACACTAGCGCCGCTGCGAGTGTCCCTCGACGTGAGCGCAGCCCAGCCCCAAGCATCCCTCCGGCACTAGCGCCGCACCAAGCATCCCAACGCTAGCACCGCCCCATTTGCGGCACTCGCCCAGTTTGCACGTGTGCATGCATTCGCTCACGGCCCATTTTTGCACGCGCATGCACTCGCACGCGGCCCATTGGTGCGTGCGCACGCCCGCATAACAGTGCCTGTCTCCTTTTCCAGGCCACCAAACCAAAACCTTCTAGTTCAGGGGTCTTCAAACTCGGCCCTTTTTTGACTCATGGACTTCAACTCCCAGAATTCCTCAGCCAGCATGCCTGGCTGAGGAATTCTGGGAGTTGAAGTCCATGAGTTTGAAGTCCATGAGTTTGAAGGCCTCTGTTCTTGTTCAATCCCCAGCTCAGGCAGGAGACCCTATACCATTTCAGACCAATGGTTGTCCAATCTCTTCTTTAAAATCTCCAATGATGGAGCACCCATAATTTCTGGAGGCAAGTAGTTCCACTGGTTAATTGTTCTCTCTGTCAGGAAATTTCTCCTCAGTTCCAGGTCGCTTCTCTCCTTGATTAGTTTCCATCCGTTGCTTCTTGTCCTGCCTTTAGGTGCTTTGGAGAACAGGTTGACCCCTTTCCTCTTCTTTGGGGCAGCCCCTCAAATACTGGAAGATGCTATCATGTCAGCCCTGCTCCTTGTCTTCTTAAACTAGACATCTCCAATTAATGCTTCATATGTTTTAGCCTCCAGCCCCCTGATCATTTTTGGTGCGCTTCTCTGCAGTCTTTCTAGTCTCAGTATCTTTTTTATTTATATCGTGGGGACCAAAATTAAGAAGAAATCTCCTGAGAACAATTAACCAGCAGAACGGCTTGCCTCCCGAAGTTGTGGGTGCTCCATCACTGGAGGTTTTTAAGAAGAGACTGAACAACCATTTGTGTAAAATGGTATAAGGTCTCCTGCTTGAGTAGGGGGTTGGACTAGAAGACCTCCAAGGTCCCTTCCAACGCCTGTGTTCCTGTTACCGACTTTTCTCCTTCTCGTTGGCAGACCTGGCACCCCCAGACGCTGACAGGAGCCCCAATGCGACGATGCCAGCTTGCCAGTCCATTTACTTCAACGACTGCCTGTCCATGAGCCGCTGCCGCGCAGCCTGCCAGTCGGTGGGCGCCTGGCGCTACCGCTGGTTTCACAGCGCCTGTTGCCAGTGCTTGGGGCCGGACTGCCAGGGCTACGGAGGTGCCCACGCCAATTGCTCCAACTGTCAGGATTGAGCGGAGGGGCTTTCTTCTTCCTTGGCGCGCCCAGCGTTGCGTCGCCTGCACTTTTCTACACAGCTCCTTGCGAACCGCATGCAACTTTTATCGCTTTCTCTTCCAAGCCCAAATATTTTTCAGCAGCGAGAACGAGTTTATGGACTCTTAAGGGGCGTGGGGGACCCCAGCCCAGTTTTTCCCTCTGCAGTTGGGGGGTGTCCATCTGTCCTGGGACCTCACCTTGGACATTTTTCCTTCTTTTCTTCCCCGCCGCCACCTCCCGGTTTAGCTGAAATCAGCTGACATCAGCCCTGTGCACGAATACTCAAATCCCCCCTTTTAATGATATCTTTTGTAGCCTTTTGTAGTAATAAAAAGAATGTGGGAAAAGAGCCTTGCCTGAAAGTATTAGAGGCACAAAATTGGCATCTTGACTTTTTTTGACTTCCTCACATAGAGCTCGAAGCTAATGGAGGAACAGGAGACAATGAGTGAAAGCTCCTAGGTGTACGTGTTGTATGGATGTGTTTGCCGATAAATTGTTTCCTCTGGGTTCATTCTAACAGTGGCTTTAGAAACACTGACCTCTAGATCAGGGGTCTCCAAACCTGGCAACTTTAAGACCGGTGGACTACAGTTCCCAGAATTCCTCAGCCAGTCATGCTGGCTAGGGAATTCTGGGAGTTCCTCAGCGTGGCTGGTTGAGGACTTCTGGGAGTTGAAGTCCACCAGTCTTCCAGTTCCTCAGCGTGGCTAGCTGAGGAATTCTGGGAGTTGAAGTCCACCAGTCTTCAAGTTCCTCAGCGTGGCTGGCTGAGGAATTCTGGGAGTTGAAGTCCACCAGTCTTCCTCAGCGTGGCTGGCTGAGGAATTCTGGGAGTTGAAGTCCACCAGTCTTCAAGTTCCTCGGTGTTGTTGGCTGAGGAATTCTGGGAGTTGAAGTCCACCAGTCTTCCAGTTCCTCAGCGTGGCTGGCTGAGGAATTCTGGGAGTTGAAGTCCACCAGACGTCAACTCCCAGAATTCCCCAGCCAGCCTGCCCATTATGGTCCTAGGTCAAGATGGTCGGAAAACAGATCATCCATGTGACTGACCTGATTTTGCATCCTTTTTGCAATGGTCATTAAGCGAATGCCACAGTCGTTAAGCAAGTATTGTTCACTATGGAGCGTTTGGCCCCAAGCCAGAAGTAAGATACCTGTGTTTGTCAAAAATGTCATAAAACACAGCAAAATGATTACGGCACACCACAAAGAGCTGTAAATGCAGGATGATTGCCAAATGCAGTGTGTGGTCCTCGATGGAACCGCATCTACATGGAGGGAAGTGTGTGGAGGGGTGCCCCAGGGCTCTGTTCTAGGCCCAGTGCTCTTCAACATCTTCATCAACGATTTGGACGAGGGGATAGATGGGGAACTCATCAAATTTGCAGACGACACCAAGCTGGCAGGAATAGCCAACACTCCAGAAGACAGGCTGAGGATACAGGAGGATCTGGATAGACTTGAACACTGGGCGCTATCTAACAAAATGAACTTCAAGGGTGAAAAAAGTAAGGTTCTACATTTAGGTAAGAAAAACCAAATGCACAAGTACAGCATAGGTGGTACCTTGCTCAATAGTAGTAATTGTGAGAGGGATCTCGGAGTCCTAGTGGACAATCAACTAAATATGAGCCAGCCGTGTGCTGCAGCTGCCAAAAAGGCCAACACAGTGCTAGGCTGCATTAACAGAGGGATAGAATCAAGATCACGTGAAGTATTAATACCACTTTACAAGGCCTTGGTAATGCCACACTTGGAATACTGCATCCAGTTTTGGTCACCACGATGTAAAAAAGATGTTGAGACTCTAGAAAGAGTGCAGAGAAGAGTAGCAAAGATGATCAGGGGACTGGAGGCTGAAACATACAAGGAACATGCTGGAATTAGGTATGTCCAGTCTAATGAGGAGAAGGACCAGGGGTGACATGACAGCAGTGTTCCAGTATCTCAGGGGCTGCCCCAAAGAAGAGGGAGTCAAGCTATTCTCCAAAGCGCCTGAAGTCAGAACAAGAAGCAACGGATGGACACTAATCAAGGAGAGAAGCAACCTAGAACTAAGGAAAAATTTTCTGACAGTCAGAACAATTAACCAGTGGAACTACCTGCCTCCAGAAGCGGTGAATGCTCCAACACTGGAAGTTTTTAAGAAGAGACTGGACGGCCATTTGTCTGAAATGGTATAGGGTTTCCTGCCTGAGCAGGGGGTTGGACTAGATGACCTCCATTATTATTATTATTATTATTATTATTATTATTATTATTATTATTATTATTATTATTATTATTATTATTATTATTATTATATGCCCAACATGCGCTCACATAACCAGAGGGACAGCCATTGGAACCGTCGCTAAGCGACAGGTCATGAGGACTACCTCCTTTGAATGAGCCTTTTGAACGAGTATAAAATCCCTTCATAAACCTCATTCGGAAAAAGGTGCAAACCAAATCATTGTTAAATGACAAGATATACAAGTCTATCTGCCGTTGAAATTGGTCAGCCATGGTTTATGGCTTCTTTCCCTCCTCCTGTTTTAGACTACCTCAGGGGTAGGCAACCTGGGCTCTTTTATGACTCGTGGACTTCAATTCCCAGAATTCCTGAGCCAGCATGGCTCAGCTTGGAAACCTCCCTTTCCCCTCAGCATGGCTGGCTCAGGAATTCTGGGAGTTGAAGTCCACCAGTCATAAAAGAGCCAAGGTTGCTTACCTGTTCTAGGGAGCATCTCCCATAACTCAACCCTGGCTGAGAAATTCTGGGAGTTGAAGTCCACAAGTCGTCAAATGACCAAGATTGGAGAACCCTTGTTCTAGGGCAGGCAGTGGTAGGCAACCTTGGCTCTTTTATGACTTGTGGACTTCAACTCCCAGAATTCCTGAGCCAGCATAGCTCAGCTTGGAAACCTCTCCCTTTCCCCTCAGCATGGCTGGCTCAGGAATTCTGGGAGTTGAAGTCCACGAGTCATAAAAGAGCCAAGGTTGCCTAGCCCTGGATAAGTGAGTTTTCTTGGTTAAGATTTTTTTCGAACGTGGTTTGCCGTTGCTTCCTTCCTAGGACTGAGAGCAATTGACTGGCCCAAGATCACCCCGTTGGCCTTGTGCCACTGATGTGACTCTAACTCGGGACTCCCAGTTTTTAGCCTGATCATATTTACCACTTTTACTGGGAGAGTGCATCTGGAACCAACAATCGGGGTTTGCCTAGTAAACTATGGCTTAGACTTAGGAAGGGTGAGAATTTGCACCCAGGAGGAGGAGAACTCTGGCTTTCTCCGTTGTTAAAAGTTGGCCTCGATGAAGCAAGAGAATAGAGAAACACGACCGCGCAGTCCCGGAGTTCGCCTCTCCAAATCCGTCGCTCGGAGCCTCGCTTAACCCAGGGGCCTAGTGCACGCCCGAAGCGGAGGGGACGGCCACGTTCTGACGACCCGCGAAACCCTCGAGTTCCCCAACCCCGCGATCCCGGGAAGCCAGGAAGGGATTAGGGAAGGCGGCAGGCCACAAGGCCGCTTTCCTTCCCCCCCCCCCCCACGCCTTGAACGTTCTGGAACGCGTGAAGCCACAATGAGCGCCTCTGAGCCTCTGAGCACGTGCAGAGCGCGGAACCGTCCGGAGCCTCCCCTGCCCGGCGCTCGGGGCTCCTCCAGCCAATGGCAGGCAGGCAGGCCAGCCTCTCCCGCGCCCCGGCAGCCAGCGCCCCCCTCACCAGGCGGAGAGAGCCGGAGCGCGGCCGAGCGGGTGAGTGAGTGGCCGGGGACGGCCAGCGGCTCGGCTCCGCTCCGCTCCTCTCCCGGCTTCCCTCTTTCCCCTGCTCGGTTCCTAACAACGCCGGGGCAGAGACGCCTGGCCCGGCCGCCCTTTGTTCCCCGGCGCTTCCTCTGCCCCAGACGGGTCTCCCCATGCGGGGAGAGGGTGAGTGGGCGGGCTGGGCAGGCGCCTGGCGGCGTTGCGAGCAGGGAAGGGAAAGGGAAGGTTTGAGAAAGTGGGCGAGCCCGGAGGCCGTGGAGCATGGGCCCTGGGGCTCAGAGCGGGGTGGTGGGGGGTGCTCGTGGTGGACAAAGAGGCGGCAGGGGAGGAAGAGGAAGGGCAAGGCCGCGCGGGCGGGTGGAGAGGCAGAGGCAGAGTTCAGTCTCCCCCCCCCGCCCGCCTCGCCGCTTCTCTTTTCGGGGCGGGGAGGAAGCAGTTTGGGGAAGGGGCTGCCGGTGGTCCCAAGTAGGGGAGCGGCGTGGCAGAGGAGGGTTTGCCCCGCAGACACGCGTGGTTCATAATAATAATGATAATGATAAAGATAAAGTTGGAAGGGACCTTGGAGGTCGTCTAGTCCAACCCCCTGCTTAGGCAGGAAACCCTACACCAGTGTTTCTCAACCTTGACAATTTTAAGGCACGTGGACTTCAACTCCCAGAATTCCACAGCCAGCATGGCTCAGCTTGGAAACCTCTCCCTTTCCCCTCAGCATGGCTGGCTCAGGAATTCTGGGAGTTGAAGTCCACAAGTCATAAAAGAGCCAAGGTTGCCTACCCCTGCCCTAGACCATTTCGGACAAATGGCTGCAACAGGTTCCCCTCTCCTTGGGACGGGAGCTGCTTCGAGTGACTTGTTTTGGGATTGCAGTGCTGATCCTCACCGAGGACTAGTTCCTTAAAGCGTCAAGTCCTCAGCAAAAGCCCATGCTGGTTTGTTTTAGCAGCATGCAGGGTGGAGGAGGATCCCCATCCTAAGAGATGGCATGGAGGGAAGGAGAAAGGAAGGGATGGGTAGAAGCCACCTCTGGATTTGGGGGGGGGGTTGTGAGTGAGCCAGAGGGCAGCTCTGCCCCACCATAGAGAGGGCGCAGGGTGGGCTGGCATGGAAGCTGGGAGGGTGAAGCAAGAGATGGATGCAGCTGTTTAGGGGTGCCCTTAATAAAGGGGGGGGAGCAGTTGAGAAGCAATTTTGGGATGCGCAGCCCAGCGTGCACAGCCGCTTTCTGGCTGTGCCACTTTTCTCGAAGTTGCGTTCCCTCCTCTTTTGAAAGAGCCTCGTACAATAATAATAATAATAGTAAAGTTGGAAAGGACCTTGGAGGTCATCTAGTCCAACCCCTGGCTCAGGCAGGAAACCCTATACCATTTCAGACAAATGGCCGTCCAGTCTCTTCTTCAAAACTTCCAGTGTTGGAGCATTCACCGCTTCTGGAGGCAGGTTGTTCCACTGGTTAATTAACTGGTTAATCTTACACTTGCTTCTCAAGAGATCCGGTGCAGCACCTTGCGGTAAGGTAGTAGCATCTTTTCCCTTGCCAAGTGAGTAGCTACAACCTGCCACTGCTGACGGATGCTAACCCGTTAGGGAAAAGCGCCGGCTTTACACAGCGAGTACTGTCTGCTGGCCTCCCGTTGTGTTTGTCTTCCCAGCTCCCCTGGGAAGCAGCTGCTGCACAACTATTATCCCCATTTCACAGAAAGCGCTTTATGGCAGCCGGGGTGGGGTGGGGGTGGGGTGGGGGGGTGGAGAGCAGGGGAGGCTAGAAAGAGTGGCATTGGCACCAAGAGGCAGACAAAGGTCTGTGGGTTAAACCGTGACGTTTCCATCGAACCAGAAATCTCGGTTTATTTGACTCCGCTTTTCTAAACTTTCCCCATGAAAAACGCAGAAGCCGGCTTTTGCATCCTTTGACGTTTCCATCGAACTAGCAATCTCGGTTTATTTGACTCCGCTTTTCTAAACTTTCCCCATGAAAAACGCAGAAGCCGGCTTTTGCATCCTTTGGGAGGCGTATTTCAGTTTTAAGTTAGGCTTTCTATTTTTTTAAAGAGGAGTTTAAGGAAGGTGAACTGGAGAAGCAAAAGATGGAGGAGAAAGAAAAAGAAAAAAAAAGCCAGAGGCAACTTAGAAAAACCCTGGTGGAAAAGAAAACATTAGGACCCCCCCCCCCATCCCTTAAAGGGCCAGTTTCCCTTGGCGTGAGAAACTCCGCCTTCTGTTTCCCGGCGTGCCTTGCAGGGAATAGGAAAGAGAAGGAAGGAAGGAAACTCCTGAGGTGGGAGGGGAAAAAAAAGTAAGTACAGTGTCCAGAATTCAGTGAAGGGGTTTTAAGACAGGGGCGAGAGGCGGGAAGGGAAGGCCGCTGAAGAAGTCTTGGAGTAGGGGGACCCACAAAGAAAGGGGTAGTGAGGACGTTTGGGGGACACGAGGCTGGAAAAAGGAGAGGTTTTTGGTGGTGTTTACATCTGTCATCATTCCAAAGATAGGATCAGGATAGTTCCCATACACATACACACACTTTAAAAAAAGGCTTTGCTCCTCCTGAAGTGCATTTACTGAGCAAGACCCATTATTCCATTAGTGGCAGGATTTACTAAG
Source organism: Protobothrops mucrosquamatus (assembly GCF_001527695.2). Classification (NCBI taxonomy): domain Eukaryota; kingdom Metazoa; phylum Chordata; class Lepidosauria; order Squamata; family Viperidae; genus Protobothrops; species Protobothrops mucrosquamatus. The sequence continues at coordinate 114,410 of NW_015388202.1, read as the reverse complement.
AGGCGGTGGACTCTGGCTTTGGGGCGGGGGGGGAGGCTGCGATGGAGCAGTTTCCCGTGAATTTTTGACTTCGGGCACCTCATTTTCTCCCGTCGTTTTTTAAACCGGCCTTAATTGCCCCGTTATTTCCATATTATCTGTTTACTAATTTGAAGCCATCTGTTTTCCATGGCTGTTAAAGTGCAAATTGGCTCTTCAGTCTGATTAGCACAATGGGCTTGGCGGCTGCATTTTGTTTCGATTTATTACCTCTCCGGGTTTTAAGTTCCCGGGTTATATAAATTATTGTGCTTTGAAACACCCTCGGTTCCTCCAAATAGACTTTCCGGATTAAAAAAAAAAGGCTTCCACAAATGTCGGTGGATGCGCAAAGCATACCAATAGGTAGGCTTTAGCAAACCTGTGAAGAGTCAGCTGGAACGCAACGCTTTCCCATCCTTTTGTATAACAGACCTGTGTACTAAGCCATAGTTTGGTTAACCAAGGTTCAGTAAGCCAAATTAGAAGCTGTGGTTTATAAACTACTGTATACCGAATGTTTCACACTTCGCGTGAAGCCAAAACCACTCACATTTTAGCTCGGGGCAATGAGAAATCTCAGCAATTAACGTTAAAATGGGTGGTGCGCAGAAATGCTTTTTGGGTCCAGAAACCTAATAGGATAATGATGATATGTTCTAGTTAATAAGCGGATGTTTAACCGCAGTTTCCCAGTTCACCTGAACAGGGAGATTCTTGGCCAAGTAAAACACGCTATTTGGCAAATCCACATGAAAGAAGGGAAGGACTAGGAAGAGCGGTTGCAAATGTCTTTTTACAGAAAGAGGTTCTGTTATCTTTCTGACACAGAAACCAAAATAAGTAGGAAATGCAGAGTCTGGAGAAGAGGCTGTGTTAATGCAGAGAAGTAAGCAATTTGTGATGCTGAGGCGCTGGTCCGGGGTCTGGATGGGGCCACCTTGGACAATAAGAGAGATTCATGTGACAAGGTGCTTGTCTGTATCTCCTTCCCTCATGGTCCAGCCCATAGAAGTCGGGGTCTAGCTACACTGTCCTCTTTCTGACCAGCGATAGTTTTCTATGTGTAGAGAGTCTATTTTTTAGAGGAGAGCACTCAGATACGCGAGCCGTAACTTGTGGACTGAAATTGTAGTGCCCAGGCGCTGGGTAGTGACCAGAGAGAAAAATGGATTTGAGGTATTAAAAGATCTCCAAAAACCGTGCTCGCCTTTTCTCTGGATTCTCTGCTTTAATCCTTGCCTCGTTTATTTACTGCTTACGTTGCGGCCTCTTTTTACGTCTTCTCCTACAATTTATGCATTCTGGGTCTCTTTCCCTTTTCTCTTCCCCTCTGCTCCAGCTCTTCTGAAAAGCCGCCGCTGATTCCCAAAGAGAGAAAGCTTCCCGGCCCGCCGCAGCCATGCCCTCCAATAAGGACGCCTCTGGCTGCCTCTGCTCACCGCCAGGTTTGATCTGTTTGCCGCCCATCTCCGAGGACCTCCAGCTGGTGTGGACCCAGGCGGCCCAGACCAGCGACCTCGACGGGAACCAGCACCTGCTGCAGACTTTCAGCTACTTCCCCTACCCCAGCCTTTCCGACCTGGCTTTGCTCTGCCTGCGTCACGGCCTGCACATGGAGAAGGTGAAGGCTTGGTTCATGGCACAGCGGCTGCGCTGCGGCATCAGCTGGAGCGCCGAGGAGATCGAAGAGACTCGGGCTCGCCTCATCTACCACCAGGACCAACTTCACTTTAGCTGCCTGCTTGCCGGCAGCGAGGGCGACTACTGGCCCCAGACAACGTGCAAAAGCCCTCCCTACCACCAGCTGGCTCCCCACACTCTGCACTACTCCGGCAAATACCCAGAGAACCAGCAACCTCTAGTAACCTCCTTAAACCACTGCAGTACGGCTCAAGGGACGAAAGAACTCGGGACGATCACTCAGGACATTTGGAAACTGCAGGAAAACGACTCGCCCCGCTACAAGAAACCTCAGGGAAATTTTGAACCTTCAGGGATCATGGTTAATTTTCAGAATGCCAAAGAGACCGTTTCCTCCGGGGCTTATCCACCCATCACAACGATGGGCCTGGATTACAACCTGCAGGATTCTCACACGATGGCCTGGAGCTTCCCCGCCGTGTCCCAAGCGCCAGCCGAGCCCATCACGCCCGCAGTTAACGGTGGGCACCACCCGGTGATTCTTCCGCTGGGCTCTCCGGTTAAAGCTGCCCCGTCCTCCTCTAAAGCTGCGGCCGGCCTTGCGGACCATCAGAACCACCAGCCCTCTGTTAGTGACCAGCAGACCTCCTTGCCGGAGGTTTTACGGAAGCCCAGGCGGAAGACGAAGGAACAGCTGGATCTGTTGAAGTCCTTCTTCCTCCATCGGCAGTGGGCCAGGCGAGAGGACTATCACCAGTTGGAGAAGATCACTGGGCTACCACGGGCAGAGATCATCCAGTGGTTTGGAGACACGCGTTACGCCCTGAAACACGGTCAGCTGAAATGGTTCCGGGACAATGCGGGGCAGAGTCCGGAGCCGGCTTCCTCGGGACCTCCTCCGCAGCCGTGTGCAAACCCTCCGGACGCGAGCCCCCTGGAGCGGTACTGGGCCGCCCATGCACAGCTGCAGGAGCACGACTTGCCGATGCTCTGCCGCAAATCGGGAATGAGCGCCGAGCACGTGTTGGAGTGGTTTCGCTCACACTTGCCAGCACCTTGCGAGGTCGAGGTGTGTCTGGGGGAAGACGACGAGGTGGACGAAGAGGTGGCGGCGGCCCTGATAAAGGCGGAGGATGAAGACTATTACGAAGACGAGGATGTGGAAGACGAGGAAGAAGAAGACTGAAGGACTTTTTGTGTGTGGATGCTGGAGGTTTTGGACTTCTCCGACGAGCAGGTGGAAGGATCGGTGAGAGAGAGAGAGAGAGAGAGCTGTAAATCCCGGGAGCCGGGTTTCTGCTCCGGCCATTTCCTGCTGTTAGCCGTGACACACACACCCGTCACTCACGTTCTAGAATGTGTTTTTTTTTTTCCTTTGAGCCTCTGAATTTAAAAACAAAAATAGTTTTGTTTCCATTCAGTGTTTATCAAGGCAGAATCACAGTGGTATAAAAATGGGGATTAGATGTGAGTGGCCGTAATATGAATCCCTTCGGCAATCCGCTGGGTCTCAAAACGGTTTCTTTTGATAAAGCTTCAATTGGTTGATTGCGTTTTTCGGTTTCGTACTGTTTCCCCGAGAATTTTCCCGTAAATCGTTACAAATTTGTTGTCTAGGTCACTAAACCCCGAAGCCCAACAATTGCCTGATTTTGTTACCTTTTCTAAGGCTTGGAATACAAATATTTTTTCATTTACGCTTGGATGTGCCTGTCTTGATTCTGTTCGTTCCAATTCATTTTTTTTTTTAATTTGAGTTTAAAAATTGGATCGTTCGTTACCAGAGTGCCAGAGATGTGGCAAACCCCACTCTTTTCAAATTCTATGAAAATCATAAGATAAGATTTGACTGGTGGAAGCTCACACACCAACTACATTTTATTTTCCCGACTAATCAAACAGTTAAAAGTAATTGTTTGCTTGTCAGTGCTTATGTTTTGTTTTGTAAGCCAGTTCTTTGAAATCGAAGAAAAGTTAGAAGACAAGGCTAACTTTCCTGTTTTCATGCCTTCAAGATACGTTGGGACTAAAAAAAAAAATGTTAGTTTTTAGACTGGTACACAAGATGGTAATTGTAGATATTATATTCAGATGGATATTTTTGTCATTTATTTCCATTTTCATTCTCTTTTATTTAAAAAAAAAACATTTTGGGCACGACTTCTAATATCTGCTCTCGATGGTCCTTCTTTATCATGTGACTTTCATATCATTTTGCTTAGTTGGACTGTTTCTTTTTCCTTGTTCCGTTAGTGCCTTGATTCACCAGCTTTCCCCGTCATCCAGTTTTTCCATTCAGGTCATATATCTGGTTTGTACTAGTTGGTTTGATGTAGTGAATTGAATGCCAGTTAGAGATAGTGTAAGATAAAAAGAGTGGCCTCTTGCAAAAAGAATTGCAAACTTGCTCCTAAATGCTTGGTATCTTCATTTGTCAAACTCTCATTATCCCCAGATTGATGGGAAAATAAACCCATACATCCTGAGAATAGCTTTTTGAGAGTATTTTGAAAGAAAAGAGGAATTTGGAAGTTTGTGAAAGGATTAAGAGGTAGGAGACTAGACAGAGACTAACCATCTGTACTTTTTTAAAAAAATCTATTAAATATCATTTTCAATTTTTTTTAAAGTAGAACCTCTACAAAAATAGCCTCTGTCTCTCCAGGCAAGAGAATTTAAAAGTACTGAAATGAGCTAATCAACCTTAGATAAAGAGAAAGTGGCACATAGATTATAGTACCGTACTTAGTGAAACCTTCAAAGGCTGTAACTTGTCCAGGATAGAACTGAGCAGAATAATAATTTGATTTGTGGATTGGTTACTTAATAAATTGAGTGAGTTAATAGATGATTCTGTTCAGTAAATTATATCTGTCTTTTTCCTCTTTCTAAGTATAGTCTTTTTTAAGGTGTATCTGTTTCATTTCAATCTGGGAAACAACGTTGGTTGCAAATACGATACTCGTATATTATGCGCAACCTGGATCAAATTGTTTGAATATTTCATCTTGGAAGCAGTACACAAAGGATTTTAGCTCAGAGAACATACAACATAATACATTTTTCTTCTTAGCAAATCTAGTCACAAAGTAAGATTGGAGCTAGGACTCGCAGGTTACTTAATGGGCTATATCGGACAGTTAAAACACTACGTATCAATAATGCTACTGCAGAGTTCGCCAGCTAGTTTTAACCATTTTCCTCAAAAGATTTATAGGCATTTATTTTAAGATTATGTCACATATGCTAAGTGCCGCAAATATGCTTTGTCTTGTATAATATTTTTTTATTTATTTACTACGATGCATATACCGGTTGGCTTCAAGCAGCTGTGAATGGCTTATTTCAAGTCACAAAAAAATATTTAAATAGAATTTTAATCAAAACAACGTCTCCTAATGGCATCACTCAATTATTAATGGATTGTTTTTTAATCAGGGCTCAAATGTTCAAAGAACGTATGCTGCAGGAAGTCTGCACAGAAGAGTCTCTCTTGCAACCTAACATTAGGATGATGTTTAAGAGAAGAGCTGCTTCGTTCATCCCCATTATTGCTGATGGATTTGGCTGATGGATGAATACCTGGGGGAAAGTGCAATTAACTAGTTGCGTGGAGCCAGTCTTCTCAGTTTAGTACTGTATTAAATTCTGATCACTATTTAATTTGCTCAGCAAAATTATGTTCTAATTTCTGATAATGGTAAGTAATGCATTTCTAACACACTACAAATTCAGTTGAATAGAAAACACGGGGAATGAGAAAAAATTGGGACTTTGTTCCTTTGGATGCTGCCATTAAGACTTCTAACAGGTAAAGCTGGGACTTATGTTTTGCTGCTAAAACAAATTTGTTTTAGCAGCAACACTTTCAATATTATTGCATCTTACTGGCAAGGAGGATGAAAACTAGAGTTGGGGTGGGGGATAGAGGACAGCCATAATTTCACCTGGGTATGGATTACATTCATCGTCTTTCACAAAGCTGTGTGATGTAACATATGAAAGGGTGAGAATGAAGAATCCACGTCGGTCTCACTTACCTGTGGGGAAAGGATGGTGTAGAGTGAGGTGTGAATCCCAGCTATGAATGACAAGAGAAAGAAAAAGCAATTGAAATGGATGAGGCCTTTCTTAGCATGAACTACCTGTCTACAATCTGACTTTTACCTGTCGGGGGCGCAGTCTTTCAGCATTGTGGTCAGGCATAGAAGCACCTGTTGGATCTGTAAAACAGAAGCAATAGGAAACTGAACAAGAGGATAAGTTCTAGGGCAGGGGTAGGCAACCTTGGCTCTTTTATGACTCGTGGACTTCAACTCCCAGAATTCCTGAGCCAGCATGGCTCAGCTTGGAAACCTCTCCCTTTCCCCTCAGCATGGCTGGCTCAGGAATTCTGGGAGTTGTAGTCCACGAGTCATAAAAGAGCCAAGGTTGCCTACCCCTGTTCTATGGGAATTGGGCTATCTTAACATCTTAGTCAATTTTGGCATCTGCATTTCATGCTAACCCTTAGTTTGTCTAACTATTTTGGAATACATAATGCCAGGGTTAAAACTGCACGATATACTTCGGACAGGCTGGTGATGTCAGGCACGCATCAAAAGAAAAGAGGACTTTTCTAGGAAATAGGGCAAAGTTTTTAAGTTACTTAAAATACGGTATAATTGATGTGATTATTCCTTGTGTATGGTTCCCCTTCTGTTACTCTACACAGTACTGTTCAGTGACAACTTTGGGGGTCACTCAAGCTAAATCCATTGCTTTGGGATTCACCTCTAGCTACTGGGCCTTAGATGTTATGATTTGTACATAACACCTGTTATTTACAAATCATTATAAGTTCATGTAAGAAGCTAGATTGCAACCGAAAGTAGTGCATTACTGCACGAAAACAATATGGAATAAACATGTATTAGCCAAAGAGGAACTCTTTCCTCACCAGGAAAGATGCTGAGGTTGAAGTATGGAGTTTCCTGTGGCTGCCCAGGGTTGTTAGCACTCCGACTTAGCCTCGCCATCGGAGTTTGAAGACCGAAGACATTGAAACTGGGGGTATGGGAAGCGGAAGGAGAGGCCCTAAAAAGGAGGAAGGAGGGAAGAGTTGACAGAAGTCCTGATTATTGTGGAAGACAACACTTAAATGTTTTTAACTGACACTGTATAAGCAGCACCATCATCAAGCCCCCCCCCCATTCCCCTGCTTTTCTGACTCACCTATAGAATAAGCTCTGCGTGGAGGCTGAAGACGGAGTGGCTGCCAAATAGAAGGTAAAGGTGTTATGCATGAAATGAATGGTGGAGAGCACGTGGAAAGGTGATAGGAAGTTTAAGGATAGGCATGTGGGGAAAGGGTATCTGAGGTGAGCAGATCAAACAGAAATCATGACAGAGAAGGAATGGGGTTTCTCTTCACAATAAATTCTGTTCCAAATAATAAGCTGTGAAAGGATGCTTGTCTGTAGAAAGGATACCCTGGAAGATTCTTGAATTTATTTCTTTGGGCTCTGTGTTGCCCAGAATCTAAATCTGGCAGAAATTTACTGTTTGTTGACAGTTACGCTTCTTACCGTTTGCAGAGACCGCCGGGGTCATTCTAGGGGCTCTCGTGGCATACTGAATAAAGGGGAGAAAGGTTTAAAGGAATTTTCATTTATCTCATTTGTATAGTGCAGGGGTAGGCAACCTCGGCTCTTTTATGACTCATGGACTTCAACTCCCAGAATTCCTGAGTCAGCTATTTGGGGAGTTGAAGCCCATGAGTCATAAAAGAGCCGAGGTTGCCTACCCCTGGTATAGTGCAACCTTGGCTCTTTTATGACTCGTGGGCTTCAACTCTGAGCTATGCTGGCTCAGGAATTCTGGGAGTTGAAGTCCACGAGTCATAAAAGAGCCAAGGTTGCCTACCCTTGGTATAGTGGACTCGGAGCAGCGTACAACAAAGCTAAGAGCTATGTAAAATCATTACAAAAATATTAAGAACTATGAAAAACAAAGCCCATATGGAAATACACTAACAGATGAAGGGTTAAGGGAGCGAAAGTACTAAAAGGGAACAATTAAAACATTCAGAAACTAGAGCTAACATTATTAATTGTTCTTCGTTGCAGATAAACCAGTTTGGGCTTTTGGGGACTTTCAGGATTCCCCAGTGAAACCACCTTTTTAACCACATTACTGCTAAAGAAACAGTGGTTCTGGCCATGCCACGTGCAGCTAAGCGGAACTAAGGGTCCAGAATGTTTTGTGTCCAAAGACAGCTTTTCATTTTGGGCAGTTGGTATCGGGGGAATTTTATTCTCAAAACTACTTCAAATGACCGCAGGAAAAACAAAGCAGTCTATCCACCGTTTCCCTTTCCTGGGAAAAGAAAAGCGACGGCAGAAACTAACCTGCCAGCTTGGTTGGTGGCTGACTCTGGAAGAAATGGAATCCATAGAAGATGAGCGGCTGCGAAAGAGGCACGAGGAGCTGTCACTACAACAACTGAAAAGTTAATCTGCAATCGGATGCACAGTACTATTTATGGGGACTTTTAAAGTATAATAATCAGATTTTGCTGTAAAGGAGCTAGACCGAAGGGACCATAGTCGCAGCCAGAAGATTCTTAAGATGTGGAATGAAGTGCTGACACTTCATTCCATATCTCAGATAGAATACGCCTATTCTAAGTCGCTGAATAGACAGCCACTTGTCTGAAAAAATAGTATGGGGCAGTGATGGCGAACCTTTCAGAGACTGAGTGCCCAAACCACAACCCAAAACCCACTTATTTATTGCAAAGCTGAGCTGCATCAGCATTGTGGTGCCCTCGGGGGGGGGCATGGGGGCGTGGCCCACTGGGTGGGCATGGCTGCAGTTGTCACGGCAGACTGGGTGGGCGTGGCTGGGGTTGGCATGGCCACCTCGATGTTGCTCATGGGGGGACGCCTGTGGGGGCCGGGCAGGGTTGGGGGAGATCCAGGAGATCTGTGGTGGGTGGGACGGTGGGCAGGAGGCCCAGTATAGATGGGGGGGAGGCACGCAATCCTAGCTAGGACTGGGGGGCCATGGCGCCGATGGGGATCCGGCTTTCCTTGATCGGGGTGGCCTTTGACTTGGTGGGTTTGGGCTTACTCTACCACCTCTAGTCAAGCTTGCTAGCTGGCTGCTTCACCTCCTTTGCGCTGGGTGGGGCTGCCGCTCCGGGCGACGGTGGCGGCCTAATGGACCTGCACAAGCTGCTGGCAGCGGCAGCGCGCACACCCACAGAGAGGGCTCTGAGTGCCGCCTCTGGCACGCGTGCCATAGGTTCGCCACCACGGGTATAGGGTCTCCTGCTTGAGCAAGGGGTTGGACTAGAAAGCCTCCAAGGTCCCTTCCAGCTCTATGGTATTCAGTATTCTGATTTTTCAAAGAAAACACTGTTTCCTCTCTTCAACTCTGAGCAAGTTACCAAACTTTACGCAATCTTTCAGGATCTGGAGCACCTTTAGAATAGTGGCTGCCATGGGAGACTTAGCCAAAATACCCTTTGCCAGAAAACAATCTCTTCGGGATATTTTCACCATCCAACTGGGATTTTTGTGTGGACCCAAGCTACTTCTGTAAAATGTAGCATTTTTGCTAGCCTTTTTTTTACAAAAACTGTCCAAGGAGTTGTTGATAAAAACTATTAATAGTCTAAATCACCCCTAGCTATAAAAAAAAACAAAACACATTTACCTGACTACCTCACTGGAGCGCTGGAAAATTGGTTGCGGTGTAACTGCAAAGTATGAGAGGGTTACAGCCATGGTTAACTCTGCTAGACATAATGTTGGGCTGAGATATTAAGAAATCTTAATAGTTGGATATATCGGTCCATATCCTACGTTGCCCTCGGAGATCTGGGCAAACATCCATATATTTCTGCCCATGCAAATATCTACACATATACACAATATTACCCTGGACCCGGTGAAGTGATTCGAAATCCTTATCTCTCTTACCTGTCTGTGACGGAGGAGTGATGGCAACCGGCCTTGGGGTGCTGTTTTGGCATCAAATCAAAATGAGTTTGATCAGTTAGGATAACTCTCCCCACTCACCCACCCCCTAAATATTGGGTTTTTTCTTCCTCTGGTGTTTTCAGACCCAAGACCCAGCTCCCTCATTTTGCCATGAAGATCTCTTATAGTGCTGCCTCTGCTTCATGGGCTGCCGATCCTGATGAACGGACATACTGACCTGCTGCTTTGGTGGTGTCTGGGAAAAGCCTGTTGAGAGAAGAGGGAGGGTTTGGGGTCAACAGCCGGGCCCCTGACACGCAAAAGGGTTTGATTTACTCTCTCCTTCTCTAGACGAGGGCTTTTCAACCAGGGCTACGGGTACCACCTGTGGTATATTGGCACCTGGCAGGTGGTACGCAACCATCCTAGAAAAGTGGTAGTGGGGGAGGGGAATGAGCTGAACCGGTGGCAGCACCGCACAAGCCTGAACGAGAGACGGCTGGAGCTGCAGGGCTGTCAGGGCTCAGCGGAAGCACCAGGATCAGTGCCACATTCCAGCTGATCGGCGCTTCTATAGAGCTGTCAGGGCTCAGCGGAAGCGCCAGGATCAGTGCCAGGCTCCAGCTGGAGCTCGGCGCTGATCCTGGCGCTTCTGCTGAGCCCAGAAGAAGCACCAATCAGCTGGAATGTTGCAGCCTCTCCAGGGTCTTGTGATTTACATTCAGATGCTTGGCAACTGATTCATATTTATGACGGTCATAGTGTCCCAGGGTCATGTAAAGTGACCAAAACCTGCTGCAACCACCCAGCAGACGGGGGGAATAAAAACCAAAGACCCCCACCCCACCCCCGCTGCCAATCCTCAACAGAAATGCTCACAACAATGAAAACCTCGGACAGGAGGAAGAGAGCCACCGGGCGGGCAGGCAGGTGTCTTGCTCAGCTGTGGCTTGGGGGGCACTTCTTTCAGTGCCATTGTAACTTTGAACAGTCACTAAGAGAACTGTTGTAAGTCAAGGACTACCAGTACTTTATCACTTTTTTCCTTTTTTTTTTTTTTGGTCATCATGTTTTTGACACCTTGCTAGGCGACTGGTGGTACTCGGATGTTGCCATATCCTAAAAGCGGTACAATGGGTGAAAAGGTTGGAAAGCCCTGCTCTAGACAAATAAAGTAGAAGAGCAGAAGCCGTTGCTGCCAGCAGAGGGTGACAAGAAACCAAATAAGGGAAACTATTATTGTTTCCACCAAACTTCTTACCTTCAGGTTGAAGTACTTCTTCTTCAGTTCCCTGTTTTCCTTCTGTACAGCCTCTAGTTCTCTACATATGGAAGTTTGGCAGGCAGGGAGAAACAGAAAGAGAGTGATAATAATAATATGCCTTGATGCTTTAGAGCCCACCAGAGAACACTTCAGCGGTGATGAGAATAAAGGCGGGAGGGCCGCCTCGGGGGCCATGCAAGCTATTTGTTTCACTTCGCAAATTATCAACATGCTTTAACATTTAATGGCCGATATCAGAAGAGAGCAGTAGCCTGGAGTCTTCTTTAGAAAAGCATATAATCTTATTTGCTTGCCACAGTTTTTAATCTCCCTCAAAAATAAAACAAGTATTTATTTCCCCCACCACCAATTAGGACAACTGAAGGATGTTTCCAACCTTTCCAGTAACTTTCTTTTGAGAAAGAGGGGAGAGGAAAGAATGGCTTTGTGGATATATGGACAGAAAAAAAAGTTTTATTTTAAGTATTTTACGTAAACAGCCCAGAGTGGGAGGTTGACCTAAGAAGTCACGATGGACCTTGGATCAACTGGTAATGTTATTAACTGAGTGACAATATGAAATGAGATCTTGTAAAGTTAATCATTTTAACTTTACTAATCCCTACAGATAAAACCTAAGAGGCTGTATTCACAAAGTATGCCAGGCAGGTAAACGAAAGACCTAGCAGCTGTATTTGCACAACCTGTTAACCTTATTTTGAATCTTAGTTAGGTTCTCTTTGTGGCTTACGGTACTGTATGAAGCAGCTTATTTGGGTAATATACAGCATGTTTGGTGTATTCTATGACCCCAGAAATAGGATAATTCAATATTCGTACTAGTGTTGTGCAAACACATTTATACTATTTTCCTTTGTTATATGAACACAACCTGCATATCTCACTTTTCCTGGATAGTTAGTTTATGGAGAGCTTGCTGGAGTGCTCCTTCAGCTTTTGAAGCGTTATTTTTATAGAAAGAGATCAGCAAATCCATCTGGCTCTTCTGGAATGTCCATACCTAGAAAGAAGATCAGAAGCCATGAGAGAAGTGGATTTCAAGGAAATTCAGCAACTCATCTGAGGTCCCCAACTCATTTAGAAACAGCATGGAGAACCTTTCAAGTCTGGGCACATCACTCAAGAGTAGGAGACATCTCTTCCCTATGGATGGTACAGGACCCATCCCTACAAATCACGGTAGCCTTTGTCATTCTGAGTGTTATTCAAATATAACTCCCACAAGTTTCCACTAAGATGGTCAATAGCAATGGCTGATGGGAAGATGGGTCCATCAATATATTTCTTGGATTGGAAGGCCCCGCTTACTGTCATTCGTGTCTTGGTCTCCTCTTTTTTTAGATTGCCACAATGTTGCTAAGAGTTGACAATCATTTGATGACACGTAATCATTGCGCCATATTTAGAGCTACTCTGGCAGACTCTCTAAAGCAGGGCTTTTCAACCTTTTCACCCACTGTACCACTTTTAGGACATGGCAACATCCGAGTACGAGTACCACCAGTCGCCTAGCAAGGTGTCAAAAACTTGATGACCCAAAAAAAAAAAAAAGGAAAAAAGTGATAAAGTACAGGTAGTCCTCAACTTACAACAGTTTGCTTAGTGACTGTTTGAAGTTACAATGGCACTGTAAAAAAAGTGCCCCCCAAGCCACAGCCGAGCAAGACACCTGCCTGCCCACCTCCTGTCCGAGGTTTTCATTGTTGTGAACATTTCTGTTGAGGATTGGCAGCGGGGATGGGGTGGGGGGGTGTTTGGTTTTTATTCCCCCCGTCTGCTGGGTGGTTGCAGCAGGTTTTGGTCACTTCACATGACCCTGGGACACTGTGACCGTCATAAATATGAATC
>NW_015388202.1:88417-100266 GCF_001527695.2 Protobothrops mucrosquamatus | reverse complement strand
TGCCCACCTCCTGTCCGAGGTTTTCATTGTTGTGAACATTTCTGTTGAGGATTGGCAGCGGGGATGGGGTGGGGGGGTGTTTGGTTTTTATTCCCCCCGTCTGCTGGGTGGTTGCAGCAGGTTTTGGTCACTTCACATGACCCTGGGACACTGTGACCGTCATAAATATGAATCAGTTGCCAAGCATCTGGATGTTAATCACAAGATCCTGGAGAGGCTGCAACATTCCAGCTGATCGGCGCTTCTTCTGGGCTCAGCAGAAGCGCCAGGATCAGTGCCGAGCTCCAGCTGGAGCCTGGCGCTGATCCTGGCACTTCTACTGAGCCCTGACAGCCCCGAAGAAGCGCCGATCAGCTGGAAAGCGGCACTGATCCTGGCGCTTCCGCTGAGCCCTGACAGCCCTGCAGCTCCAGCTGTCTCTCGCTCAGGCTTGTGCGGTGCTGCCACCGGTTCAGCTCATTCCCCTCCCCCGCTACCACTTTTCTAGGATGGTCACGTACCACCTGCCAGGTGCCAATGTACCACAGGTGGTACCCGTACCGCTGGTTGAAAAGCCCTGCTCTAGAAACTTCAGTTGAGAACTAACTTGGTCACCGGGTTCCTTATGGTTACAGCTCAATTTTCTGGTTACAACTCAATTTTTCTGGTTTAAAGCCCTATAGGTCTTGTTATCTATGGGATCACCTTCTCCAAGTGGCATATGCTTACTCAGTAAGACTGTGGGCTCTTTCTGGATCTCATTTTCAGGAACCCACTGAGATGAATCCTTGCAGCTGACTTCTTTTGCTGGAGCACCATTCCTCCTAAGATCAGATTGGTTCCCACCCTTTTGTTGGGGGAGGCCTTGGAAATAAATTTGTAATTATAGTCACCCTCCTGATGTGGATTGCATGTTGTTAAGTTTGTTCCTTGGCGTACTGATTGTTTGTTATTTGTTTTATTACTGTTCTTTATTGTGTTTGCATTATTTTATAAGATGTTTGAATTAGAATTGGCACAGAACTGGCAGTAATGCTCAGTGTCTATATAAAGGGCCTATATGAGCTGGAATGGAATGGAAGGGTGGGGCGGGGCAAAGGCAAGGGGCAAAGTCCAGAGTCCAAATGGTTGACTTTATTTGGTCAAGTGTGATTAGACACACGAGGAATTTGTTTCCAGTTGAAAGAGAGGTTATTCTCCCAAAAACACAAGACCTTGCTTTTCCCAAAAGTGCTGTGAGAGGGTGAGGTGCGCGAGAGAATTTAACAATAGCCTGCATGTGGAACCCTAATTATGGTGCCAGATATTTTAATATTCATGGTTTTAATAGGTATATTTATGATGTTGCCTTATATTATTGATGTTGTTTTAATTGCTAGCTGGGAGCCGCCCAGAGTTTGATGTAACATGGGTGGCTGTATAAATATTTTAAATTAAATAATGACCACAGATTCTCCAGCCCTGGAACTGAGTAGCTGAATAGAAGGACAAATCACGTAATAGTACTTTACATATTTACTTTAATATTCCATCCAGTCAGGGGTGTGATCTGTGTTCTTTGTTTGCAAGGCATATATTATATAGAGCAAAGAGTTCAGACTTTGTGTTCCTAAAGCTGTAAAATGAACAAGACGATATGAATATTATCCAAAAGGTGAGCTGAATGATAGCAAGGAATCTTACAACAGCTTAAAGTCTAACCAATTTATTATAGTATAAATTGTCTCAGATTATATTTCCTGGCTTTCCTTCTCAGTTACCCCCCAGAACTGTTTCTAAACCATGAGAAATTAAGAATTAACTTTTAGAATTAAAGAGGACTTCTAGGGGAAAAAAAATCAATAGTGTACAGAACTGCCTATTTGAATATCTGGCATGTGCGTCATTTTTGCTTGACAGCTTGTTCAACAACTGCTGGCTTGATTTACAGAAAAAAAAGGATCTTATCAGAAATAAGTACTGTAACTGGCTACAGCTTAATTAGTGCATTAGGAAAACGTGCCATAACCCTCAAATCCCTTAAACACGAGAACAATAGAAACACAGCAATTAAAATATTTATCCATCAGGATTTCTTAACGTTTACTTGGGACTAAAAAAAAAAAATCCTTCTCTCACTTTTTTTCCAACTTTTGGAATCTCCTCCCATATGGTTGGTGCTCACTTGTGTGGTTTTTTAACAGCAGGGGGAGCCCTTTATTTTTCCCAGGGCATAAATAGTTTAAAGTAAGGGCTGTTTTTTATCACCAGTGCAATTAATTATATAATACTGCCGTTCTTTTATTTTTTTGTAAACTGTACTAGGAAATTTCTATTTTAAAATGTGATGTATAAAGCATTCATGTGAATGAATGAAAATGATGCACTGTTATCTAAACCAGGATCTGCGCATCATTCTCAGGACTGAACTTCGGATGTTCTCTGAGTTTGCAGATCAACTTGCTGAAATGACAAGGAGGCTTATGTGATTTACATGGAAACTACATGGATTGCTGTTTTCTCAACCACCCTTCCTTTCTTTTAACCCCCTTGAGGCCAAACTTTCATTATGAAAATCAAGATTATACATTATCTTCCACTCTGGCATTTAAAGCCTGTATTGAACAAACATAAAAAGGAAAGGTGATCTGTCTTTTATCCAACTGCAAGATACCGGATTATCTTTGCGGAATATTGAACACAAGGTAGCAGTTTTGCCCGTTGTCTTGATCTAATGAAGAATAGTTGTAAACTTGGTTCAGTTCAATATAATTGTGAGAAAATAAATAAAAACAATTGTTGAATGGATGTAGAATTAAATGCAGATCCATTCCGTCTTTAAAGGCTCCTTCCCCGCTCTTCGTTTGAGCGCTAGGCTATCTAGTTGAAGAGACGGGATTAGGATGAGGATTATCATGGTGGATTGTAATGCTCAGGTATTGCTGACTCTGCTGAAACCTCTTCTGATGATTAACTAGCTTGTCACAACATTTATCTGGCTCTTTTATCTAGATTTATTATTGTAATTAATTAGCTTTCTTGGCAAACGAGGACCACTATTACTGCAGAATTAACCTTTCCCCAGATTGGTTATTAACCAGTCCTCTAGTGGACCTTGGATCATTCATCCATTGTGTAATAGCTATTAAAAATGGAATAAAATATATCTTAATTTTAGGGGAAATGTTGTAGTTCATTCATGTTTTCTACAGGCCTCCGAACACTTTAAGTGGGTCAGAATAACTTCAGTATTACATACCTGTTCTGATCACTGTTTCTCTTTTCAGCAACTAAAATCTATGAGAACGTAACCCGAAATGGTTTCTTACCTGAGAGATATGAGCAATATAGCTGAGCGCAGTTTCAACAGGGTTTTTGAAAAACTTCTTTTCTTCTTGTTTCATCTGAAGGCCAGAAAAGCAGACAAAGGGGTAGATGAGGGTTAAATTCTTTATAACGTAAAAGGCGAAGCAAATGGAATTTTTCAGAGTTTATTTAATTGGCTGCATATCTGAAATATCACCTTTCCAATATCATTTCACCAACTGAATTTATGTCTATCCAGCTAATCTGTCATTCTGAATTCTTGTGCATATGATTTTGATTTATTTTTTTTTTACAGTTTTTATGTCATCATATTTTCTCTTGCTTTTCTTCCAAGGAACTGAAGGTAATATACTGGTAGTATGAAGAATACCACTTTTGGATCATTGAAAAACAGCAAGAAAAATATTCTGAAATAAGTAATTTTTTTAAAATCATTTTTCTTCTCTCACCTAACTTTATAGAAGCCTTCTTAAATAGATTCCATTGTGTAATTGAGTACACAACACTGATGGGCAGTATTTGAATACTTCTCTTCATAATATAATTGGGATACATAATGAGATCCCGACTGCCAGGTAGCTGAATATTTTTACAAATTAAAAGTACATAATAAACCATTCTCAATTTTTCAGGAAATGTCTTTTGTTTGGTTTCTTATAAATTAATATTTATCCACTTTCTACTAATGTCAGAGCTCTGTTAAACTCATTGTTTAACACTCCAGTTAAATCCTGCTCACTATTTGGTTTTCTTCTTATAATTTAAATATTTGACACATTCACCCAATAGATTGGGATACAAAGTCTGAGTTCAGAGATACCAAAAAGAAAGAAAAAAGGAATCTTTCTTACAGAAACCAGAACTTACATTATCTTTTAGAGACAAATATTTGCAGCTTGTTCCACAAGAAGGGCATTTATCTAACAAGATTAAAATGTAAAATTGTTAATAGGACACTGAAATATTTCTTATATCATAATGCACGAAATTGCAAAATGGATGTTTTTTCTAAAATTAGCGAGCAATTTTTGTTTAGATTCTCTTAATAAGGATTTTGGCTGATCTCTAAATGTGATGGAGACTTGGGGTTGGGCGGCACTTTGATAGGAAACCATCCCAAATCTCAGAGCTGTAGATCAATTTAGAATGTGGCAAAAAATATCTGTACTATTACCCAGGAAATGACACAGAAGTATCCAAGAGGTCATCATTTTAATTTCTTTGACTTTTACAGTACTCCGTTTGTGCTGGATGGCGCGCACACACAAAAAAGCCTCTAAAGTAGAAAAATACATTTCATACTTACCTGTATCAGCACATTTTTGGCAAAATATGTGTCCACAGCTAGTAACTGAGAAGTCAGATTTCTCTTGGCTGAAGCACTGATTGCAATGAAACCAATCCATGTTGAAAGGCAGAAAGGCTAGGTAGATTTTTCTCAGCTTCTATGGTGCATAAGGATGTGTCGGATTGTTTTCTAAAAAGAATTGTAATTGAATTTGAATTTTTGCAGGAAACAGGAAAAAAAATGGTCATGATGTATGGTTTTGAGGATTAGAATGAAAATAAAAGATTTTAGAGAAAATATAAATAATGCTGTAACCATAGGACAAGAGGTTTTTTATATTTATATAAAGAAATTGAAACTGACTTTTTTATTTCTGCATTTTGGTCTTTGCTCTTCTTTCTTTTTTTTCATTCTAAATATATGTTAGTTAGTTCTGTATTTAAAATTTGAATTTTATAAAAAAAAGAATTGGATGGAAAAGTAGAACGGAAAGGTGACATAAATTAAAATAAGCAAATGATTTATAAAAATAGAGGGAGAGAGAAGTAGGGGGAAAAAACAGGCATTTAGAAAAGGCTGGATGGATATACTGGATTGGAAACAAAGGTGAAACGTTCCTTCATTACATACGAGGGCCTGGTGGAGAAGATATAAGCAACGGAAGGATTCATTTGTATCAAAGATTGGGTTAGTGTTGCAAAATTGATTAAATGTTGACTATGTTAGTTTCTTTACCCACATATCCTTTCTTTAAAAGATGGTGAGGAAGGCAGAAAGTAGCACATCATTGATCACCATCATCATCTGAGTATTACTGTACGGTCTGGCCTTACATGGACTGAAAAAGGATGATCGCAATTATATTAGGCCAGGGGTAGGCAACCTTGGCTCTTTTATGACTCATGGACTTCAACTCCCAGAATTCCTGAGCTTGGAAATCTCTCCCTTTTCCCTCAGCATGGCTGGCTCAGGAATTCTGGGAGTTGAAGTCCACGAGTCATAAAAGAGCCAAGGTTGCCTACCCCTGTATTAGGCCAATAGATCCAACTACTTTCCAACTGCATACTCACTATTAATGACTATTCATCGAGTTCAACAAATAACAAAATAAAAGAAATAAAATGTTATTCCATCAAAATAATGTGGGCTTCAGAAAAGGGAAAAGGAAAAAGAAAATGAGAGAAAAAAATTTCAAGCATGGAGGGAGGCAATCTTGCTCCATTTCTTGGCATGGATCCATGGGGTTCAGGATGCACCCATAATAGCAGGGAGGGAGAGAATGGAGGAACAGATGTTAAGATGAATTGCCATATATCAAAGCTGCGGCAGCTTTGGTTTCATAACACCAACATGTCCTAGCAGTAGCATACGTCACTTTTATGGTGAAATCCTGTTTTCTTCCCCAACTCTCTTTCTTTTAGTGGCTCTGGATTTCTCCCATTTTATTATTTTTTGTCTTCCTTGACTGCCAGTTCTGGCTGGAGGTTGATGACCATCAGTGATCTTCATTCTTTCGACATTACTGTACAAAACAAAAACATGATATTTTTGCCAAATCAGGTACTTTGATTTTTTGTTTTATTTGCTTGCTGGTATATAATCTCTGAATCTAATCTTTGGCCATGGTGGTTAGGGATTAGGGGAACTGAAATCCAGTTTATCTGGAAATCAGGCTGGGAAAAACTGTAGTCTTTAAATCTGGTTGCCAGCTGCAGTGAAGCAACACTTTTTAAGACTTTTAAGAGTTAATTAGGGGACTTATGGGGTCTCAGCTTCAGACCCAGGTATTTGCACAAGGGCAAGGTGAATCCAGAGTTTGTGCTGCTTGGTGGAAGGACACCGATGCAAGATAGGGCAGGGGGATGGGGGACTTGAGGTTCTTTAATGTAAAAATCATGAAAACTGCAGCTCAAATCTTTCTTCATTATCACGACATTCCCACTATTGTTAAAAGTATGATAAATTACAATCTAATCAATGGGAATAGATACCATTTATATGTGATTCAATCATGGATTAAAGCAGTAGGTCAAGGATTTATGGTTTTTTTTTACCATCTTGTGACTCCAGAATGACTTTCACATTTCAAATCTGATTTGAGGGCAGAAGCAGCATGAAAATAATGAGGATTTATAGGGGTTTCTCTTAAAACTATTGGATTTGTGCTTTGAGTGGGGGGAGAATCTCTGAACAAGGGGATGAGCATCCATTTGAGAATAGGTTTGACATTGAAAGAATATAGATCCGACATACTATTGAAGGTGAAACTTGTCCAAACAAGTTTATGAATAGTTGTTGCCATCCTTAAATTATTTTTGTTTGAACTCTTGTCGATTTAATTATTATATGGTTTGGTTTTGGTGTGATTCTTGATCACTTTTATTATAATTTCTCCTCCCATGGCTGTCACTTGTAAAGCAGTTGTATTGCTTTAGAATTATTTACTTTTTTATGGATGCCTTAACCATTATGGATATTTAATTGCTTATTTGATGGATCTGTATTGATTTGACAAGAGGGAAAGTGGGAAGGAGGAAAAAGAGGGGAAGGAAGGAAGGAAAGATGGGCATAAGAAGGAAAATAGAAGAGGAAGGAAAGGGAAAGGAATAGCGAGAAAAGAGGGGGGGAAAAGGGAATGGAGCAAAGAGGAAGTCTTGGAAAATAAAGAGGTTCCTAGTGATTCTTTGTCCCCAAACCTCAAACCCCTCAGTTCAGTGATTCACTTCACCCCAGGTGGAAACCACAATTCTAACAAGGTTATAACCAAGTTTAATGGCTTTTCCGTCCCTTGGGAATTTCCTTCTTTGGCCAGCCTATAAATGTGGTTCCTCCACCTCAGCTGCCATCGAAGCCAAGTAGCAGAGAAGGCAGTGGGCATTTTGAGGGGAAATCTCCCCCTCCCAAACAATAAACGCTATTTTCCTTGCTGGACTACAGCCACCATCCTCCTCAGCGCGGCCCCAGGATAACGGGAACTAACTCTAACTAATTCTGAGGTAGAAGGACACCAGGCTGGGGGTCTCTTTGCGTTGATATAACGCCGCGCCGATCGGTACTTTTTGTTTATATTGCGAGCTTGTAACGTAACTGAACTGTGGAGAAACTGCTCCCTCAGAAGAGCGGCCGGTGTGCGCATGCGCGGATCTTTCCCGCCTTTTCCCCCCCCCCGACCGGCGTTGATAAAGAGGCGGGAAAAGAGAAGATTGGTCGGGGGCGGGGCTTAGGAGAAGGGGCGGGAGCTAGCGAAGGCTACCATTTGGGTGACTTCCAGAGTGTGGAGTGGCAGCTCCCAGAATTCCAAGAGAATTCTTAGGGTGTGCTGGGAGTTGTAGTCTTGTGCTGCTAGGCCTCCAAAAGCATCTTCTCAAGTTCTGCCGCTGTCCATCTCCAACTGGGCGCCCTCCAGACCGTGGAGCAGCAACACCTGGCGTTCTGAGAAAAATGCTAAGGGGATGCTGGGAGTTGTAGTCTTGCTGATGTGGAGGGCGCCAGCTTTTTGTAGCCTGGATCTAGTTTTCCCCTGAATTCCTGCTCGACTCCATCTCCAACTGGGTGCCTTCCAGACTTTGGAGCCACGATTCCCAGAATTCCAAGGGAATCCTAAGGGAGTGTTGGGAATTGTAGTCTCACAGGTCTGCAGGAAGCCGGATTTTTGTAACCAGCTTCCAATAGCTTTCTTCCGAAAACCCAGCTTGCTCCATCTCCACAATGTAGAGCAAAAACTCCCAGAATTCCAAGGGAATCATAAGGGGATGCTGGGAATTGCCATCCCAATTTCAATTTTTTTGTTTGTTTGTTTCAAGGTCCACTTGAAAATCGAGTGGATCAGCAATTTGGGTGAAAGCAATTACAGGGCAAGCCAACACAGGGTGCAAAAATCCAGATTGCCATTAGATGGCAGCGTGGAGATACAGAAAACAGTAGCCCTCTGCTGCCACCTGGGGGTTCCCTGAATTTTTGCAGTTCAGAGCTGGTACCCACCAGCAGCGTTGCGGGGGCGGTTGTTAAAAAGATGGCAAGGAAATTATTCTGATGGGTGCGTGGGTGGAAAAGCACTGAAGATGGCTTAAAGCACATGCGTGGGAAGCCTGGATAAAGCATTGAAATTCACATGATAACTGGCAAAGATCAAAACCGGATGGGCAGAATTGAAGCTTGCAAAGATTTACAGATTTCCTTTAAAAAAAAAATTAAAAAATCTCTAAATCCACCTACTGCAGCCTGGCGCAAGAGGAATCTGCCTGGAGGCAAATGCCACTCATCTGGCCTCTCCAGATGTGTCCTACTCCGATGCCCATCAGCCCCAGCCAGCTAGTGTGTCAGACCTGGATCCAGATATTGCCCTTTTTCTGCTTCTCAATACTTGACTTACGATCGTAACTGAGCCCAAACTGTATGTTGCTAAGTGAGGAATTTTGTTAAGTGAGTTTTGCTCTGTTTTACGACTCTTCTCGCCCTGTTCGTTAAGGGGATCCCTGCATTCCGCAAATTAGAAACACCGTTGTTAAGCGAATCTGGTTTTTCCCCACTGACTTTGCTTGTCGGAAGGCCGCAAAAAGGGATCAACATGACGCGGGGACGCTGCGACCGTCACAAATACGAGCCAGTTGTCAAGCATCTGAATGGAAATCACATGACCCTGAGGATGCTGCAACGGTCATAAGTGCGAGAAACGGCCATAAGTGCCGTTGTAACTTCAGTCACTAAATGAACCCATTGTAAGTCAAGGACAGGTAGTCCTTGATTTATGACTACAATTGAGCCCAAAGTTTTGGTTGCCTAGCAAGGCGGTTGTTAAGTGGGTTCTGCCCCATTTTACGACCTGTTTGCCATGGTTGTTAAGTGAATCACCGCAGTTGTTAAGTGAATCATGAAGCCGTTAAGCGAATCTGGATTCCCCCGTTGGCTTTGCTTGTCGGAAGCCAGTTGGCAAAGTCACAAATGGTGATCACATGAGGATGGCTGCAATCCTGCAATGATCACAAACACATGTTCAGCGCCTGAATTTTGATCACGTGACCCCGGGGATGCGGCCACGGTCGTAAGTGTGAAAAACGGTTATAGGTCACTTTTTTCACTGCGGTTGTAACTTTGAATGGGTACTAAATGAATGGTCATTGAGTCAAAGACTACGTAAAGCCAACACAGTGCTAGGCTACATTAACAGAGGGATAGAATCAAGATCAGGTGAAGTGTTAATACCACTTTACAAAGACTTGGTAAGGCCACACTTGGAATACTATATCCAGTTTTGGTCACCACGATGTAAAAAAGGTGTTGAGACTCTAGAAAGAGGGCAGAGAAGAGCAACGAAGATGATTAGGGGACTGGAGGCTAAAGCATATAAGGAAAGGCTGCTGGAATTGGGTATGTCTAGTTTAATGAAGAGAAGGACGAGGGGGGACATGATAGCAGCCTTCCAATATCTCAGGGGCTGCCCCAAAGAAGAGGGAGTCAAGCTATTCTCCAAAGCGCCTAAAGGCAGGACAAGAAGCAACGGATGGAGACTCATCAAGGAGAGAAGCAACCTAGAACTAAGGAGAAACTTCCTGACAGTTAAGAACAATTAACCAGTGGAACAACCTGCCTCCAGAAGCGGTGAATGCTCCAACACTGGAGGTTTTTAAGAAGAGATTGGACAGCCATTTGTCCGAAATGGTATAGGGTTTCCTGCCTGAGCAGGGGGTTGGACTAGATGACCTCCAAGGCCCCTTCCAACTCTGTGATTCTATTCCAAGGGTCTTCCAACTTGGCCCTTTGATGACTTGTGGACTTCAACTCCCAGAATTCCTCAGCCAGCGTGAGGGAACTATGGCCCTTTGATGACTTGTGGACTTCAACTCCCAGAATTCCTCAGCCAGGCACTGCCTGGCTGAGGAATTCTGGGAGTTGAAGTCCACAAGTCATCAAAGGGCCAAGTTTGAAGACCCCTGTTCTGTTCTGTTCTATTCTAAACAGCCAACTTGTCCCACTGTCAGTTCATACACCGAGTTTGCTAAGCTTACAGACGGCCATTTAGCTGTCAGCTCTCTGCTGACTAACAGGAAGGGACATGCCTGATTTTCCAAAGTCTGTTTGCCACGGTCCTTTAGCAAATCACTGGAGGGGATCCCGGGAGCCTGAAACCTCTTGTCGCTAAGCAAGGCGGATGTTACGAGAGTTTTGCCCCCTTTCGCGACCTCTTTTGCCGCAGTCGTGAAGCGAATCCCCGCGGTTTTTAAGTGAATCCCACGGTCGCTAAGCGAATCTGACGCCCAACATGAACTCGGCTGGTCGGAAGCCGGCTGGGAAGGTCTCAAATGGCGATCAGGTCCCTGGGGGGGGGGGTGTAGTATCACGTGATCCCCTTTTGCGACCTTCTGCCCAGCAAAGCCACTGGGGACGTTAAGGTTCGCTTAACGACCGTGGGACTCACTTAACGACTGCAGCGATTCACTGAACAACTGTGGCAAGAAAAGTGGTTAAAAACGGGGCGAAGCTCACTTAACGCTCAGCAACATACATCGGGGGGGTGCGCTCCCTTGTGGTCGTACGTCGAGGACTACCTGTAGCGGTCGCCATTTTATTTTGTCACCAGCAGGGGGCAGAGCGACCCTCACGCCGGGTTTAAAGCGCGATTGCGTCTGCCAGGGGCAAAAATGATGATTCAAATTTTTGTGCCGGGTGCGTGTTTGTGTGTGCTTGCTTCTGCTCTGTTAATCCTGGTTTGCTTTTGTGTGTGTGTGTGTGTGTGTGTGTGTGTGTTCTTTTTTTCCCCCAATTCTCCTTGGGGCCCGCCCGCCTGCTTTTCTCGATTTTCCCCTTTAAAGAGGAGCCTCCCCCAGCAGGAGCAGCGTCCGGCTCTGGTTCGCGACGAGTTTATGACCTCTTTGTACCCCCCCGGTGCCCAACCCCTGACCTTTGTCCCTGCCTACTTCGGCTAATCGGACCGATAAGGGGAGCCCCGGCTGCTCCCGAAAGTTGGACTTCACCCCCATCGGATCAGCACAAGGGGACGTGCCAAACGAGGCGATCTGGGGACAAGGCTTGGTGGAAGGAGGGTGTGTGTGTGGAGGGTGCGATGGGGTGCGGGGGAAGAAAGCAAGAAGGAAAGAAACACCCCCCCTCTCCTTTAAAGACGACCCCTCCCCCCAAAAAAAGCCTCCCCCAACGCTGCTTTCCCAACTTTGGGGGGGGAAAAAACAACCAAAAACTTGATGAGCAATGACAATCGCCTTGCGCAAGTTTTGAACTCCTGGGATAAACAGCGGAGGAGGGGAACAAAAGGGTGGGGGTG